>NC_084618.1:66615489-66755489 GCF_033978795.1 Nerophis ophidion
ACACACACACACGTGTGTATATATATATATATATATATATATCTGTAAATAAATATATGTATATATGTGTGTGTATATATATATATATATATATATATATATATATATATATATATATGTAGGTGTGGGAGAAAAAAAATCACAAGACTACTTCATCTCTACAGATCTGTTTCATGAGGGGTTCCCTCAATCATCTCCTGATGATTGAGGGAACCCCTCATGAAACAGATCTGTAGAGATGAAGTAGTCTTGTGATTTTTTTTCTCCCACACCTACATATTGCGCTCTACCACGGTATCGAGCACTATTCTCCGGATAATCCAATCAAGATATATATATATATATATATATATATATATATATATATATATATATATATATATATATATATATATACACACACACACACACACACACACACACACACAACCAGTGAAGTTGTGTAATTTGTAAATAAAAACATAATACAATGATTTGCAAATCCTCTAACTTATATTCAATGGAATGGACTGCAAAGACAAGATATTTAATGTTCGAACTGAGAAACTTAATTTTTTTTTGCAAATAATCATTAATTTAGAATTTAATGGCCGCAACACATTGCAAAAAAGTTGGCACAGGAGCATTTTTACCACTGTGTTACATGGCCTTTCCTTTTAACAACACTTAGTAAATGTTTGGGAACTGAGGAGACCAATTTTTGAAGAGGAATTATTTCTTATTCTTGCTTAATGTACAGCTTAAGTTGTTCAACAGTCTGGGGTCTCCGTTGTGGTATTTTAGGCTTCATATTGTGCCACACTATTTCAATGGGAGACAGGTCTGGACGACAGGCAGGCCAGTCTAGTACCCGCACTCTTTTACTATGAAGCCACACTGTTGTAATACACGGCTTGGCATTGTCTTGCTGAAATAAGCAGGGGCGTCCATGATAACATTGCTTGGATGACAACATATGTTGTACCAAAACCTTTATGTACCTTTCAACATTAATGGTGCCTTCACAGATGTGTAAGTATACCCATACCTTGGGCACTAATACACCCCCATACCATCACAGATGCTGGCTTTTGAACTTTGTGCCTAGAACAATCCGGATGGTTCTTTTCCTCTTTGGTCCGGAGGACACGACATCCACAGTTTCCAAAAACAATTTGAAATGTGGACTCCTCAGACCACAGAACACTTTTACCTTTGCATCAGTCCATCTTAGATGAGCTCAGGCCCAGAGAAGCCGGCAGCGTTGCTGGGTGTTGTTGATAAATGGCTTTCGCTTTGCAAAGTAGAGTTTTAACTTGCACTTACAAATGTAGCGACCAACTGTAGTTACTGACCGTTGTTTTATGAAGTGTTCCTGAGCCCATGTGGTGATATCCTTTACACACTGATGTTGATTTTTGATGCAGTACCGCCTGAAAGATCGAAGGTCCGTAATATCATCACTTATGTGCAGTGATTTCGCCAGATTCTCTGAACCATTTGATGATATTACGGACTGTAGGTGGTGAAATCCCTAAATTCCTTGCAATAGCTCGTTGAAAAATCTCCCGTCCAAAGGCAAAACTCAGTAACTCAATTTTGGTCAAAACTGAACTGATAATAATTTTGGAGTTACTAGGTGATATGCTTTACATTAGTGTATGCGGTATTGTAATTTGTTCCGTAAGTAAGCTGCTTACTTGGACGAGAGAAATGTTGTTCTTAAACTGTTCGACAATTAGCTCACTCATTTGTTCACAAAGTGGTGACCCTCGCCCCTAGTTTGTGAACGACTGAGCATTTCATGGAAGTTGCCTTTACACCCAATCATGGCACCCACCGGTTCCTAAATAGCCTGCTCACCTCTGGGATGTTTCAAAGTTTTTTTGATTGATTGATACTTTTATTAGTAGATTGCACAGTACAGTACATATTCCGTACAATTGACCACTAAATGGTAACACCCGAATAAGTTTTTCAACTTGTTTAAGTCGGGGTCCACGTTAATCAATTCATGGTACAAATATATACTATCAACATAATACAGTCATCACACAAGTTAATCATCATAGTATGTACATTGAATTATTTACATTATTTACAATCCGGGGGGTGGGATGAGGAGCTTTGGTTGATATCAGAACTTCAGTCATCAACAATTGCATCAACAGAGAAATGTGGACATTGAAACAGTGTAGGTCTTATTTAGTAGGATATGTACAGCCAGCAGAGAACATAGTGAGTTCAGATAGCATAAGAACAAGTATATACATTAGAAGTACATTTGAGTTGTTTATAATCCGGGGAGATGGGATGTGAATGGAGGAGGGTATTAGTAAAGTGTTGAAGTTGCCTGGAGGTGTTGTTTTAGAGCGGTTTTGAAGGAATATAGAGATGCACTTACTTTTATACCTGTTGGGAGTGCATTCCACATTGATGTGGCCTAGAAAGAGAATGAGTTAAGACCTTTGTTAGATCGAAATCTGGGTTTAACGTGGTTTGTGGAGCTCCCCCTGGTGTTGTGGTTATGGCGGTCATTTACGTTAAGGAAGTAATTTGACATGTACTTCGGTATCAAGGAGGTGTAGCGGATTTTATAGACTAGGCTCAGTGCAAGTTGTTTTACTCTGTCCTCCACCCTGAGCCAGCCCACTTTGGAGAAGTGGGTTGGATTGAGGTGTGATCTGGGGTGGAGGTCTAAAAGTAACCGGATTAGCTTATTCTGGGATGTTTGGAGTCTAGATTTGAGGGTTTTGGGGATGCTGGGGTACCAGGAGGTGCAAGCGTAATCGGAGAAGGGTTGGATGAAAGTTCTCGCTAGAATCCTCAAGGTGCTTTTGTTGACCAGAGAGGAGATTCTGTAGAGGAATCTCGTTCTTTGGTTGACCTTTTTGATCACCTTGGTTGCCATTTTATCACAGGAAAGATTGGCCTCTAGAATGGAACCTAGGTAGGTGATCTCATCCTTCCTGGTGATAACAATGTCACCCACTTTTATAGTGAAGTCACTGACCTTCTTAAGTTTGATATGGGACCCAAATAGGATGGATTCCGTTTTACCTAAGTGTATGGATAGCTTGTTGTCAGCGAGCCAGGTGCAAATATTGAGGAGTTCAGCACTGAGGATTTGTTCCACCTGTGACTTGTCCTTGCCGGATACCAGCAGGGCCGAGTCATCCGCATACAGGAACAATTCACAGTGGCATGCTGATGGCATGTCATTCACGTATATTAGGAACAGTAAAGGTCCTAGTATACTGCCTTGGGGGACTCCACAGCTTACTGAGAGGGGAGGGGACATGGTGCCGTTCACCTCTACCACCTGTTTCCTCCCCTACAAGTAAGATTGCATCCAGCTTGATGAGGTTTCGTCGAATCCAACAGTATAGCATGGTTAACGGTGTCAAAGGCCTTCTGAATGTCCAGCATGACCATACCGCAGTATTTTCCCGCGTCCACCTCATGTTGGATGTGGTCGGTCAGATAGAGAAGGCATGTGTCAGTGGAGTGGTTAGTTCAGTTTTGATGTGCATTTCTCAACTTTCTAAGTCTTTTTTGCCAATTGTGCCAGCTTTTTTTAAACATGTTACAAATTCCATCCATCCATCCATTTTCTACTGCTTATTCCCTTTGGGGTCGCGGGGGGCGCTGGTGCCTATTTCAGCTACAATCGGGCGGAGGGCAGGGTACAACCTTGACAAGTCGCCACCTCATCGCAGGGCCAACACAGATAGACAGACAACATTCACACTCACATTCACACACTAGGGCCAATCTAGTGTTGCCAATCAACCTGTCCCCAGGTGCATGTCTTTGGAAGTGGGAGGAAGCCGGAGTAACCGGAGGGGACCTACGCTTTCACGGGGAGAACATGCAAACTCCACACAGAACCGTGACTACTCAGGACCTTTGTATTGTGAGGCAGACGCACTAACCCCTCTCCCACCGTGAAGCCCGTGTTGCAAATTCCGAATGAGATATATAGAAAAAATAAAGATTTCCAGTTTGAATGTTAAGTATCTTGTCTTTGCAGTCTACTCAATTGAATATAGGTTGAAAAGGATTTGCCAATAATTGTATTCTGTTTTTATTTACGATTTACCCAATGTGCCAACTGCACTGGTTTTGGGGTTTGTATATAAATCATACATATATACACAATTATAAACACAAATATTTTGTCAGACCTGCAAAATGGGAGTGTTGTCCTCATCCGTCGTTTCCTCAACATCCTCTGCTCCAGCTTCGATGGCCAGCTCTAGCGCTTGCTCCAACGTGATGTTCTGACTTGGTATCACCACCACTCCTCTCTTGGAGAAGTTGCTGCTTGCTCCCTGTGACAGCATCCCCCTGTGGTCAGGTACAGAATTACCCCGCAGTGAGAAACTCAGTCTGCTTAAATAGGAGTGTCTTTGGCTGCACCATCAGAACAAAATAAGCAAACTGACCCGTTTTTAATAAGGATGCGTCTGATATCCTGGTGGCTGCGTGTCACCTGGTCACTCAAGACTTCAATTATAAGAAAGAATCCGCCCGGTCCTCGAGCTTCAAAAATGTGCGGGGTTGCTGATTTGCCCTTTTCCTGTGGCAAGATAACAGTTTTAAATATCTGATGGATGGATGGTGAGCGGTCCCAAGCATAGGCGCCGATCCCGTGGGTGCTTCGGGCTCCAAGCACCCACGGACAATGCTGTGCACCAACATGGGGTTGATGGCAACTTTCAATCTTTAAGACAATTTTTGATAAATCAATTTTGTTGTTTTTAATTTTGAGGCGAATTTGGCACATTATACTTAATAAATCAGTCACTAATCATATAGACTTTAATTATCAAAGTCTAACCAATATTTAATTGTGCCTGATAATGAACTAATGACAATCGCAAGATGAAGGGCATACTTACTCAAGTGGCAGTATGAACAATGCCAACTCGGTCATAAACATGTGCCATATCGTGAAAACACACTTAACAACAATGACAAACACATTTTGGAAGAATATTTTCACCACAACACAAAATAAACACGATAGAACAAATTCACAGAATTTTCTGCAGCACCAACTCTTCCGGGACGCTACAGTATAAACAAACGCTATTGGTGGATCTACACGTAACATCCACTGTAATAATACCACGTGCAATAGCGTATCTAGTTGATACTACTATTATTGCAACAATATTTTTTAACATCACAAAATCTTTCGTTTTGTTTTTTTTAATTAATATTATGTTTATAAACTCAGGAAATATGTCTCTGGACACATGAGGACTTTGAATATGACCCATGTATGATCCCGTAACTACTTGGTATCGGATTGATACCCAAATGTGTGGTATTATCCAAAACTAATGTAAAGTATCAAACAAGAGAAGAATAAGTGATTATTACATTTTAACAGAAGTGTAGATAGAACATGTTGAAACAGAAAATAAGCAGATATTAACAGTAAATGAACAAGTAGATTAATAATTCATTTTCTACCACTTGTCCTTAATAATGTTGACAAAATAATAGGATGGAAAATGACACAATATGTTACTGCATCCATCCATCCATCTTCTTCCGCTTATCCGAGGTCGGGTCGCGGGGGCAACAGCCTAAGCAGGGAAACCCAGACTTCCCTTTCCCCAGCCACTTCGTGTAGCTCTTCCCGGGGGATCCCGAGGCGTTCCCAGGCCAGCCGAGAGACATAGTCTTCCCAACGTGTTCTGGGTCTTCCCCGTGGCCTCCTACCGGTTGGACGTGCCCTAAACACCTCCCTAAGGAGGCGTTCGGGTGGCATCCTGACCAGATGCCCGAACCACCTCATCTGGCTCCTCTCGATGTGGAGGAGGAGCGGCTTTATTTTGAGCTCCTCCCGGATGGCAGAGCTTCTCACCCTATCTCTAAGGGAGAGCCCCGCCACACGGCGGAGGAAACTCATTTCGGCCGCTTGTACCCGTGATCTTATCCTTTCGGTCATGACCCAAAGCTCATGACCATAGGTGAGGATGGGAACGTAGATCGACCGGTAAATTGAGAGCTTTGCCTTCCGGCTCAGCTCCTTCTTCACCACAACGGATCGGTACAATGTCCGCATTACTGAAGACGCCGCACCGATCCGCCTGTCGATCTCACGATCCACTCTTCCCCCACTCTTGAACAAGACATTTCTAGGTACTTGAACTCCTCCACTTGGGGCAGGGGCTCCTCCCCAACCCGGAGATGGCACTCCACCCTTTTCCGGGCGAGAACCATGGACTCGGACTTGGATGTGCTGATTCTCATCCCGGTCGCTTCACACTCGGCTGCAAACCGATCCAGTGAGAGCTGAAGATCCCGGTCAGATGAAGCCATCAGGACCAAATCATCTGCAAAAAGCAGAGACCTAATCCTGCGGTCACCAAACCGGAACCCCTCAACGCCTTGACTGCGCCTAGAAATTCTGTCCATAAAAGTTATAAACAGAATCGGTGACAAAGGACAGCCTTGGCGGAGTCCAACCCTCACTGGAAATGTGTTCGACTTACTGCCGGCAATGCGGACCAAGCTCTGGCACTGATCGTACAGGGAGCGGACCGCCACAATAACACAGTCCGATACCCCATACTCTCTGGGCACTCCCCACAGGACTTCCCGAGGGACACGGTCGAATGCCTTCTCCAAGTCCACAAAGCACATGTAGACTGGTTGGGCAAACTCCCATGCACCCTCAAGAACCCTGCCGAGAGTATAGAGCTGGTCCACAGTTCCACGACCAGGACGAAAACCACACTGTTCCTCCTGAATCCGAGGTTCGACTATCCGACGTAGCCTCCTCTGCAGTACACCTGAATAAACCTTACCGGGAAGGCTGCATACATCAGCAGGTAAATTAGGAGCCTTTGTTTATTTACTTACTAATAAGACAAGTTGTCTTGTATGTTCACTATTTTCTTTTTAACGACAAAATTGCAATACAAAACGTATGTTTAATGTACTCTTAAGATTTTTTTGTTAAAATAAATCAAATAATGAAATATTTTGTGGTCCCCTTTATTTGGAAAAGTACCGAAATAATTTCGGTACCGGTACCAAAATATTGGTATCGGCACAACACTAATACACACACACCGAGCACCCACTGACAGAAATGTTGATCGGCGCCTATGGTCCCAAGTCAGCCGGGATAAGCTTCAGCCAATCAGGCTGGAAAACCTACCGCATTCTTGATTGCAGTCTCTATGGATACTTTTGGTATGTTCTTGTTCTTGCACTGCTCAATGATGTTTGCTAAATTTACATTCATGTCTGGATTGGCTCCACCCTCTGCAATGGAGATGAACACATGAATGAATGAAACTGTTCTTAAAGGCCTACTGAAACCCACTACTACCGACCACGCAGTCTGATAGTTTATATACCAATGATGAAATCTTAACATTGCAACACATGCCAATACGGCTGGTTTAGTTTACTAAATTGCAATTTTAAATTCCTCGCAAAGTATCCTGTTGAAAACGTTGCGGTATGATAACGCGTATTATGACGCGTGCACGTGACATCACCAGTGGTAGCGGACATGATCTTCCAGCACCGATCACGGCTGAAAGTAGTCTGTTTTTATCGCATAATTATACAGTATTCTGGACATCTGTGTTGCTGAATCTTTTGCAATTTGTTCAATTAATAATGGAGACTACAAAGAAGAAAGATGTTGGTGGAAACCGGTGTATTGCAGCCGGCAGTAGCAACATAAACACAGCTGGTGTTTCTTTGTTTTTTGTGAAGCTTTAATATGGAACAGAGCGGTCAAGCGAACATGTTTCTCTACCACATGTCAACCGGCAGGTTTCGGTGAGAAAATGGTGGTAATAAGTCGGCTCTTACCGTAAACATGAGTGGAGCTTGTGTCTTCCCTCCTGCAGCAGCTGTCAAAGAGGCAGCTGCGACTTTCTTGGCTCCTCCGTGGCTTCTCTCAGAGACACTGGCGGTCACCACACCCCTCCGACTTTCAGGTATGACTATATAATCTCACTAAAACACTAGTAACACAATAAGCAGATATGGGATTTTCCAGAATTATCCTAGTAAATGTGTCTAATAACATCTGAATCGCTCCCACTGCCCTCTTCTTTTTTTTTCTTCTTCCAGTCCTTTACTCTCACTATCCTCATCCACGAATCTTTTATCCTCGCTCAAATTAATGGGGAAATCGTCGCTTTCTCGGTCCGAATCGCTCTAGCTGCTGGTGGCCATGATCGTAAACACTTTTCAGGATGTGTTGAGCTCTACAACCAGTGACGTCAAGCGCACATCGTCTGCTACTTCCGGTACAGGCAAGGCTTTTTTATTAGCGACCAAAAGTTGCGGACTTTTATCGTCGATGTTCTCTACTAAATCCTTTCAGCAAAAATATGGCAATATTGCGAAATGATCAAGTATGACACATAGAATGGACCCGCTATCCCCGTTTAAATAAGAAAATCTCATTTCAATAGACCTTTAAAACTTCCGCTTTGCGGGCCATGCATACCTTTTACGGCGACCTTGATCATCATGCCAAACTTCATGATCAGTCGTGACCTCTCCGCATCTTTGGGCCCTTTAATGTGTTTCACCTTGGACCACTTGTTGTGACCCGCACACAGGGCGGGGCTCAGGTGGAGCGCCCTCCACACCTGTAGTAGGTCTGGCTCACACCGGGCGGCGAGAATGCAGGTAGGACTAACCCGATGAAGGGGTTGCAGGGTATGGAGAGCCCGCAGAGCCAACCGCCCCGCCATGCCCTTCACACAAATACAGGTTAATGACAACACCTTCCATAGATGTGGTGCTCACATGGCGCTCGAACGTGCCAGATATCAGAATCACTCTTTGCGAGTATTATTTAACATTGCATGCAAAACCAAATATACAACATTGTTTAATCTTTCCGAACTTACACGTTGTCCACACAAGATGACGCCGGGCCAGGAGTCCTTGTTGAGAATTTACCACTTCCGGGTTCTTGTGACGCTGATTGGTGAGCTTTCAAAATAAAAGTTGTTGCCCGACTTCCGTAGAACAAAACAGTTGCCGTATCGAGCCTTTTGACTCTAATACACCATTTGAATTAATTATGCTCAGTTGAGTTACTTTGAGCTGTAACCAAAGCAGACTGACCGTGTATGTAATTATTCATAACATCTTACATTACGATCAGACATTTACAGTGTTTTTAAAAAAAACACACACAACTCACACAGCGTTCGCTTCCTGGTTCTCTGCCAATCACACGTCAGCCTTTCACTCGGTTGCCTTCATGAACCGCCGGAATTTATACATCTACCTATTTAAAAAATATATTGATTAACGATGGTACAAATGTACCAAATGGTGCGTGACTTTTAATAACATCTTCTTCTTTGTTGACAACATTCCTACATTTGAAAATGTTGTAAAGTAGTTATATTTACAACAACCAAGATTTGGTTTTATGTAAATAAATCGTGAATCCCGGTGTGAATCGAAATAAGTGCTCGCTGCGAAATAAGTGCCCAAGCGTGTCGTGGCAAATATTTAGCGCCTTAAGTGCGAAATATATGCCCACCCTATTGTATACAGTGTGTATGGGACGGCTTGCCAAATAATTGCCCCTGTGGCCTCAGGGAGAGTGCATACGAGGTATACTCATCAGTTAAACTTGGATTTGCTGATATTGTTAGCTAAAAGAAAACCCGTATCATACCAAAGTTACTCTTATATATATTGTCTTAGGCTATTACATATAGAGAAACGGCAGGATGAAACAAATAAGATCAGTAGTTTTAATGCCAAAAAACTGCCCGGCGCACTGGACTCCGCAGGTGGGCGCATGCGCACACCCCCCTTGAGCACTTATTCGGCTGGGCTCAAATTTGGAGTGTGGAGTTTGCATGTTCTCCCCGTGAATGCGTGGTTCCCCTCCGGGTACTCTGGCTTCCTCCCACTTCCAAAGACATGAACCTGGGGATAGGTTGATTGGCAACACTAAATTGGCCCTAGTGTGTGAATGTGAGTGTGAATGTTGTCTGTCTATCCGTGTTGGCCCTGCGATGAGGAGGCGACTTGTCCAAGGTGTACACCGCCTTCCGCCCGATTGTAGCTGAGATAGGCCCCAGCACCCCCGCGACCCCAAACGGAATAAGCCGTAGAACATGGATGGATGGATAAATCCTGAATCCATGAACTGCCAGAATTTAGGACCACACCAGTATAAGCCCAGTCCATCCATCCATTTTTTACTGTCTGTCCCGCTCCAGGTCGAGGGGGTTGGCTGGAAACTATCCCAGCTGAATTCAGGCAGAAGGCAGTTTAAACCCTGGACAAGTTGCCATCTCATTGCAGATAATCCAAGTCAATTATATTAATGTATAAAAATTGATCTAATAATATATTGATATTAGATGGTACAAAGATGTCAAATGTTATGTCACTTTCAATGCCTTCTTTGTTGACAACATTCCTAAATTTCGGAAAGTTGTTGTGTCCTACATCAGGGGTAGGGAACCTATGGCTCTAGAGCCAGATGTGTCTCTTTTGATGACTGCATCTGGCTCTCAGATAAATTTTAGCTGACATTGCTTAATACGATAAGTAATGAATAAATCCGCTGGTAATCACAGTATCAAAAATAACGTTCAAAATATAAAACATTCTCATGCATTTTCATCCATCCATCCGGTTTCTACCGCACCTGTTCAAGAAGTCACATTAATGGTAAGAAGTATTTTATTTATTTTTGGCTAGCCTCAGAATAACAACGTTATTAAAAAGAATAAGAGACTTATTATACTCTAAAAATGTTGGTCTTTCTTAAAAATGCACGCATATAGTTGTATTCAGTGTTAAAAAAAAGAAAAGAAAAAGTTGTGTGGCTCTCACGGAAATACTTTTTAAAATATTTGGCTTATATGGCTCTCTCAGCCAAAAAGGTTCCCGACCCCTGTCCTACATGATGGATACAATAGTTTGATTTGTATGACAACGACCCTGGCCTAGTCCTGGAATTTGGGTCGAGGCCAGTCAAGGCCAGTCCGTTATATTATTATGAGTGTAAAAAATACAATTATATTAATATACTGATTCGATGATGGTACATAATACCACAAAGGGTGCTTCATTTTTAAAGTTGTCTCCATTGTTGACGATATTCTTAGTGTAGCAGTAATTTTATTTACAAACCCCCGTTTCCATATGAGTTGGGAAATTGTGTTAGATGTAAATATAAACGGAATACAATGATTTGCAAATCATTGTCAACCCATATTCAGTTGAAAATGCTACAAAGACAACATAATTGATGGTCAAACTGATAAACTTTTTTTTTTTTTCAAATAATCATTAACTTTAAAATTGAATGCCAGCAACACGTGACAAAGAAGTTGGGAAAGGTGGCAATAAATACTGACAAAGTTGAGGAATGCTCATCAAACACGTATATGAAACATCCCACATGTGTGCAGGCTAATTGGGAACAGGTGGGTGCCATGATTGGGTATAAAAGCAGCTTCCATGAAATACTAAGTAATTCACAGACAAGGATGGGGTGAGGGTCACCACTTTGTAAGCAAATTGTCGAACAGTTTTAGAACAACATTTCTCAACATTGCAAGGAATTTAGGGATTTTACCATCTACGGTCCGTAAAATCATCAAAAAGTTCAGAGAATCTGGAGAAATCACTGCACATAAGCGATGATATTACGGACTTTACGGCCTGAGGGCCGGATCAGGTTTTATCCAACCCGCGGGATGAGTTTGCTGAGTATGAAAATTACCAAGAATTTTTTGAATGAAAGAAACAGCTGTTCTAAATGTGTCCATTGCATTTCGCAATAGCAATTATTTTAATCTATGTAGATGATGCTACATATATACAAAATAAACCACATGTTGGTACATCAGTTGAGGAAAATGATCCAACTACATAAACAACATACTGTAAATTGATATAGGTATATTTTTTTTATCTTGATGGATTGAAAATTAACACCATTGAGTTAACTGATTAACTTTATCACATGATATATTCAGAAAAAATAAATAACGACAAATAAAGTATATATACTATTAACCGCAACAGGTAATTGTAAAAAAACAAAAACCTACAACATTATGATTTGTACAATTTCAGAATATGCTTGTTCTATTCTTAAACAAAGAAAATAATCTGAAGTTGTCTTTATTTTTAAGTTATCGTGCCAAGATTTTAAAAGTCCTGCCCACTTAGGGGTATATTTTTCTCCATGTGGCCCCCGATCTAAAATGAGCTTGACACCCCTGACTTAGGCCTACTATGCTACTGTATTTTAATGTTCGTATTTGTGGTGGTACTTGGAGAGCCAAGTTTTTTCTGAGGTGGTACTTGGTGAAAAAAGTTTGAAAACCACTGCTCTAAATATATGTTTCTGTCACAGGTAGGTGACCCAGCAGAGCGAAAGACAAGATGAGGCCATATATCCTCAAAACAACTGCAGAAGGAGGAGGAGGCAGTGGTTACTCGCTCTCCTCCCCATAAGGTAGCATGTTCCTCCTGCACACATCTTTCTCTCATTGTGTCCACTGAGCCATGCACAGCAACATCACAATCTCCACAACCATGGTGAATGTTAGTTTCGGACCACCAACAACATTTTTGAACTTTGTCTAGCGGATCAGGAAGGAGCCCAGACTCAATTGATTATTGGGATTCCAAACCAGAAAGGGATGAGACAACATGGAAAGTTATTCAACGTATCGGTGATGTTGCCGGCAGTGGGAGTTGGTCTTTTGGCTCTTTTTCACAGTGCAATAACTGTGACTGCATTGGTAAGTGTGCTCAGCTTTGTCGTATTGATTCATTGATTATCTTGTTCACTGGAGGAGCTAAACACTTACATATTTTCTAAAACGGCCATGTGTATTCAAGCATTAATCAGTAGTTATGTATGTGATAATAATAGAAAAGAAAATCTAAAAATATAAAAAAGTATAACAAATAAAAAACTATACATTTATTTCCTGAGGATTTAAAAAATTATATTAAAATATGAAATGTTTTGGTGAACAACAAATGAAGCATCCTGATAATGATTTAGTTACAATGAAGTACATGTTTATAGCATTTACTAATACTTTTATCACTTCCCGTGTTTAATATCTTCCAGATGCCCCATTTTTTCAATACCAAAGAAATATTAAAAAAATGTTTAATGGTAGAGTTGAAATATTTTTTCAATAGAATAAACAGTAATATAAATACATAATGGAGTAAGAGTTGATGGATAATAAAAATGTGGAGAATGTGTAATACCTTGATTGATGATGAAAGACTGTGGACTACATGATAAGTAGAGCAGTAAAATCAACTTAAACATAACATAATGGGTATACATAGCATAAACGTGTAAGATCAACAGATAAGCATGTAACAGCTGACCTTATTAAATAACACGATTCTGCATAATGAGAGTAGACACTCTGGGAGTAAGAACCAAAATCTGTTTTTTTAAAAATCCCATAAAAAGGCCACCTGATGATGTGAATTAAATATTACAAAGTGACATAATATTGTCAGAAATAACACTCCCATATTGCTGAACTTGGGGCCAAATATAGAAAATAGCATGTATCTGCGAATTTGTTTTTAGGAAACAGCCTGGCCATTGGATAAGTAACGCAAGACACCAATTGTTGAACAATTCATATGTTTATGTAAATGTATTAATTTGTAAAATCCCAAAGCAGAAAAGTTTTGACAAAATCCAACATATTAACAGCGACACCTTAAAGTTGTAAAACATTTTAAATAATGAATATACTTTTTTCAAAATACCACCAGAATGTAATAGTGCTGTATTTCCTGGCTTGTGTTTTTTGTGTAATGGCCACACAAAGTGGTAAAAATATGAATAATATATTGTAATGTCTAAATTCAGCATACAAACAAAGGTTTCATAATCAGTGAAGCTGCTATCTCCAGGGTCAGACCATCACCTGTGAGTCTGCTTTACCTCACACGCCTTCATTAGCGCTGACCCCTCACCCTTTGAAGGTATTACCCGACCGCAGCTAAGAGCGTCCCCTCCCCTCGGAATCGCATCTCTTCATCTTCGCGGGTCGATAGTAAACGTCGACCTCGGACAGACTTACAACCCGCTGCCCGCTCAGCCTGAAAAACAGCAGTCATTAAAGAGTGAATGTTATTATGACACCTGGGGCACAAACTAATTGTTTCTATTGACGCTCACTGTCGTTCCCGTTATTGCCCTGCAAACGTTGAATCACGTCGTAATTATGCGAGGACTGTTCACGCTTTCACCATCCTGCATTTATTGAGTGGATGTCCAATGTCTTTGAAAAGGTTAACTGTGCCTCAAAAGTAAACCAAAACATAATCATCAAGACCTGAGCCAATGATCATGTACTTTTTATTTTTATTTTTACATGGGATACTACGACTTAAAGGATGACAACACGTGATGATAACCATATACTGTAAAAAAATGAGCAAGCGAGTAATTGTTAAATAACAGTAAGTAAAATCAAAAATAGTTTTTCACAGTAGTAAATGCAGTGGATTCGTGCCAACCAAGAAACAGTAGAAAACCTAAAATTACTCTGTATATATTACGTAGAAAACACATGATTTTACTGTGAAAAGAATGAAAAAATGTACTGGTCATTTGCAAAAACTGTATTGTCAAAAGCATGCAAATACTCTAAAATGTATGGTATTGTTATGATGTCTAAATTAAAGATTTTGCAGATTGTCCATTTAAATTTACTGCATACCTTAATTGTTTTATTGTTTTGTGTTAAAGCATTTGCCTAGTTAACTTTTGGCGAACAACATGTTTTCCTGTATTTTTGTGGCAAGTCGTTTCAGACACTGAGGGGTTATGACTATGTGTTTCATTGTCAACTGCCTCAAAATGAACCACGCTGGGTGTTTAAGTGTGTTGGAAGTGGTTGCGAGCACCTATTGAACAGGTACGGAGAATTCAGGGCTCACTTGAGGGACATATTGCAGAAGGCCATGTTGTGAGTTGTCCAGTGAAAGGTTGTACAAATACTTTTAAGTTAAAGCCCTCATGTGCTGCTCAAGTATACTGGAAAAACAGGCATTTTGCAGAAACTAGTATTGGTGACAGGGCAGCACGGTGTGGTTAGCGCTTGTGCCTCCCAGTGACAAGGTCCTGGGTTCGATCCCCTTTTTGTGTGGAGTTTGCATGTTCTTCCCGAGACTGCATGGTTTTCCTCCGGGTACCCTGGCTTTCTCCCACCTCCAAAGACATGCACCTGGCTGATTGGCAACACTAAAATTGTCCCTAATTTGTTTTACAGTGAATTCCTGTCAACTCCAGCTGCCAGTATTTTACCGTCAATTCTATAGGTTTTTTTTTGTAAACAGGTTAACAATGTATCGGTTTTTTTCATAGTAATTTACCATAAAAATAAACACTTATCAAATGTAAAATGAACAGCTTCAACATCAACATGCCGTAATGTTATGACTATGACTGTATTTTTTACGGTGAATTCCTGGCAGCCAAATTTTTATTTTTTACAGTGTAGATCTGTACACATAGGAAGATTCCTGGCTGCTAACTAAAATGCAATTAAGTCAAAAATAAACATCCAAGGATACTGCAGGTGACAGTATTGCTGGACAAACACCTTCCCGTGCTCTCTTTATTGTTGAGTAGTTGTTGTTTATTAGTTTTGTTATACAATAGTTCACTTCTATGACAGTCAGGAATGTTACTTCAAACTTAGCCTGATTGTATTGCTCTGGAAACTACTTCCTGTGCCCTTTCTGTGGCACGTCCGTCAGGCGTCTTGCTTAATTCTAGTTTTATTTTTTTGTCTGATTGGCAACACTAAATTGGTTCTAGTGTGTTATTTTGAGTGTGAATGTTGTCTGTCTATCTGTGTTGGCCCTGCGATGAGGTGGCGACTTGTCCAGGGTGTACACGGCCTTCTGCCTGAGTGCAGCTGGGATAGGCTCCATCATCCCTGCAACTCCGAAAGTGACAAGCGGTATCAAAGATTGATTGATTGATTGATTGATTGATTGATTGAAACTTTTATTAGTAGATTTTAAGTACAGTACATATTCCGTACAATTGACCACTAAATGGTAACACCTGAATAAGTTTTTAAACTTGTTTAAGTCAGAGTCCACGTTAATCAATTCATGCTAAACCATGAATGGATGGATGGATACACAATGGATCACTTGTATGGTGATGAGTTTTTCCTCAAAGGATACCAGTGATGACAAAGAAAGTGTGATGATAACCATAGATTGCGGGAATTTAACAACTTACTGTATGACAATTGATGGATTCTTGCTGTGAATTAAAATGCAATTAATTTATCATTAAATATCCAATAATATCTATAAAACATTTCCCTCTCCATTACTTTGTTTTGCTTGATTTTGGTTGAAATACACAGTTGTTCACTTCTTTTCACAGCACCACATTCTGGGCTCCCATACACAAGACTCCTAAAGGGCCCCCTAAACCCAATGTTGCTACCCCATAAGCATACACACATACTTGGTATGATTACATGCTCTAAAAGACTAATTATTGTATGGAGTTTGTTAAAACTGGCATTTTAAAACACATTAAGAGACCTTAATTAGTTTGTTGACTTAAAAAAATAGGATTAATATATCCATCCATCCATCCATTTTCTACCGCTTATTCCCTTTGGGGTGGCGGGGGGCGCTGGTGCCTATCTCAGCTACATTTAGAGCATATATACTGTACTGCAGATAAACCGTACTAAATAATTTGGTTTAAAAAAAAAAGTTTTGTAATGTTTCTTTTACAAAAAAGTGCCAACAAGTGTAATAATCATAGTTTACTTAAATATGATTATAAATCTGTCTTTAACTTCCGAGTGTAAAGTAGAGAGTAGAGCAGATTTACGTACAATTATCATCAGTGGTCATACAGCATGAATCATAATAATACATTCGTATTATTATTATTGTTATGATTATATTATTGTTAGTGCATCTCCGGGGGGTAAAACTCCTCATGCCTTTAAAACCGAGCTAAGCTTCTTCCTACTCCTTTTCGATCATGTTAAAATGAGAAATTGGAAATTGTGATGTTTCATGTTGTAACTGTATGCATGTTCGCAGTAAAGCTAAACCAAAGTGAGGCCTATGTTTCGAACTTTAAACGTGGGTCCTTGAATGCACTATAGTTATTTGTAATGAGATGTGGAAAAAAAATGTTTTTACCTTTCTTCTACCACCTCAAACTTTGTTCCAAAATGCTGATGCTGTGTGGTGATTGGTGTTTGCTTAAAGGTGAGCTTTGATGACGTTATGATGTCTGATGTCTGTGTTGAATAACACTATTTTTGTGGGTTCTTCCGAGGATGTTGTAGTCGTAATGATTTGTGCAGTCCTTTGAGACATTTGTGATTTGGGGCTATATAAATAAACATTGATTGATTGATTGATTGATTGATTTTGCGTTTTTGATGGAGGGTGTAGGTAGTCTAAGACATTCTTAATTTGAGTCAAGCAACCTTTTTTTGAACCTCCATGGCTGGACGGTAGTATCTCAACTTAAGAGTGTTTTGAGATAAGAGCTGTTTCTCGGCCAAATGTTATACTTTAGGTTGCAAGCAAAGTATTGGAGGTACAAATATTAATACTGTGTTCGGCAACCCAAATTGTCCATATTATACCAAAAATGCAAAAAAATATATATGTCTGTGGCCACAAAAAAACTTAAAGCCTTATATAAGTGTTATAATGAAGGCAACACATGTTGTAAGTGTCTATATTAACTATATTAGCCTACAATCAAAGGCTGACTGCAAATCTACGTTGACAGAAATTTTGTATCCATCCACCCATTTTCTATTTTAATTCGTATTCTACACATTTTTTGCAACATTGGGCTTCACGGTGGCAGAGGGGTTAGTGCGTCTGCCTCACAATACGAAGCTCCTGCAGTCCTGGGTTCAAATCCAGGCTCGGGATCTTTCTGTGTGGAGTTTGCATGTTCTCCCCGTGAATGCGTGGGTTCCCTCCGGGTACTCCGGCTTCCTCCCACTTCCAAAGACATGCACCTGGGGATAGGTTGATTGGCAACACTAAAAAATTGGCCCTAGTGTGTGAATGTGAGTGTGAACGTTGTCTGTCTATCTGTGTTGGCCCTGCGATGAGGTGGCGACTTGTCCAGGGTGTACCCCGCCTTCCGCCCGATTGTAGCTGAGATAGGCGCCAGCGCCCCCCGCGACCCCGAAAGGGAATAAGCGGTAGAAAATGGATGGATGGATGGAAATCATTAGTAAATTGAGACTCCTCAAAGGATGAGATAACTTCTGGAAATCACTGGCTCAGAATGCCCAAAGGTATAGATGTGTGTCCCCAAGTTTAAGGAAAATGCAGGCTGTCTTCTTCTAATGGATGTATTACAATCTTTGCAAACTGAATAACATTTGCTGTGGTCTGGAACAACATGACGCACAAACAACAATCAGAAATGTAGCCAATATTATATACAGATATTGTGACAAGCGGCCAAAATGAGTTTCCTCCGCCGGGTGGTGGGGCTCTCCCTTAGAGATAGGGTCAGAAGCTCTGTCATCCGGGGTTGAGCTCAATGTAAAGCCGCTGCTCCTCCACATCGAGAGGAGCCAGATGAGGTGGTTCGGGCATCTGGTCAGGATGCCACCCAAACGCCTCCCTAGGGAGGTGTTTAGGGCACAACCAACCGGTAGGAGGCCACGGGGAAGACCCAGGACACGTTGGGAACACTATGTCTCCCGGCTGGCCTGGGAACGCCTCAGGATCCCCCGGGAAGAGCTAGACGAGGTGGCTGGGGAAAGGAAAGTTTGGGCTTCCCTGCTTAGGCTGCTTCCCCCGCGACCCGACCTTGGATAAGCAGAAGAAGATGGATGGATGGATATTGTGTCATGAGACATGCAAATATAGATTAAATAGACAGAGGACATAAGTAAAGGAAATTAAATGACTTCAAAAAGATAATAATAATAAGTATTCCAGTAAATCAATAAAATCAACAAAGCTCACCTTTGTGCAATCACGCACTGCATATAACGTTTGGTTGACAAAATGAGACGAAGAAGGAGTGGCATAAAACACGTCTTTCTGTGGCAGCGACGGATAAAGTAGTGCATGTAAACAAACTACGGTGAGTTCAAGGATCGCTGAAATTAGTAGAAAAAAACAGCGCTCACCAAATACTCTCATCAGTGAAGTTTTTTTAATATAATCAGTGGGATTTCTTACAGTTAAGAAGGTTTGTGTCGTTTTTGTCCTCTGACAGAAACCATAATAAAACACTTCATATTCACACATCTTTGAAAAAGCTCCAAGGAGCCACTAGGGCAGCGCTCAAGAGCAGCACGTTGCTGAATGCCAGAGTGCACCCCTAAGATCTGGTCTTACTCACTGACATTAGCTTATAGCTAGAGATGGACAAAATTTTGGTTTTCCAATCATGGAAAGGAATAAAGTGAGTGTGAAGGACAGTGCTGAGAAGAAGAAGCAGATGTTGTACATTGAATTTAAATTTATAATGTTGTTTTTTTATAACTTACATATTTAAATGACGGAAAAAGAAACTTGAGCGTTTACAAAAGCCTAGGGGCCCCTTTGTGTCCCCTCAACTTCAACGTCCTGCTTGTATGACAGTGAGGAATGTTAAAATGCCGCAGTTTGAGCCAGGAACATTTAATTTTACAATACTCGTTACAACAAACATCTTTCTGAACCTTTCCGAGGCGCATCTATGAGGTATACTTGCTTTGACTTTTCTCTTTACACTTGTTTGATGTAGAATACGTTGCCTGTACAGTTAATACATTCTATGAAGGCCGGAACAGATGAATTCCCTTTCTCATAGGGGAAAAAAAACTGTAAGTAAACCAGTGTCACAGACTTGGTGTTTTCCAACGTCATTCCAGGAATCTTACATGAGACGCAGTCGTGATATTACCTTTCTCAATAAGTCTGTATTGACTTGGGCTGAGCGTTGGTTTTCTGAAACAATACCCCGTCAAAATTCCCAGTGAAACCCAAATTCACCCACTGGCAGGTTATTTTAATGAACAATGCCAAGAAAGTTAAATGAAAAGTGTCTGTTTTTTTAATATTTTTTTGCATGGCATCCCTTGTTTAAAATCAACCAAGAAAAAATATTGAGATGTAATGTTGACGTGTCTCAGCAGTGGCAATGCAAACATCAAAACCCTTAGAAGAACATCATTTGTGGTCTTAAAAAAACCCAAATTTGTAAAACCAACCCCCCACCCCCTACCCGCAGTCGTCATTTACTGTATGTCCCCTCCCCCCGAACGCTCTCTTTTTTGCGATCACTGAACCTGTCGTTGACTCAGCGCCACTTTTGCAGCTCAATCGCGAAACCCACCCGTGAGGACAAAGCCCATGCTTGTGTGGCGTCTGAGGGATCTTTACCCCGCAGCATCCTGGACATGTAGAGGTCAAGACCCCCGAGCAAATGGGGCCGGTGGGAATCTTCACATTCCGCGTCCTCACTCAAATATTTCAACACTTTAAGGCATCGAAATCCTCAGGAAGGGGTTGACATGTTTCCCAAGTTGGTCAACAATTGGCTATTTTACTATTGTGCTATTATTTTATTGTCAGGCTTGCCACTGACTGTTAGTTTTTTAGTTTTTCCTCTGTGTGTGTTTGGTATTTCCTGTTTTTAGTTCCTGTCAGCTCTCTTATTTTGCCTGTTTTCTGTTTTTTCCCTGTGTGCTGTTTTCCCCTCAGCTGCGGCTGATTGGCACCTGGCCACATCTGGTGTCAATCAGCCCGCTCCTATTTTACCTGCTTTGTTCCTCCAGTCAGTGCTGGATTATTGTCGCTCCTGTCGTTGCTACCTGTCGTGTCGTGTCGTATCATATTGTGTCAATGCCGCGTTGCGGTAAGCTATATTTGATAGTGGTTTGTAGCTTATTGTCTTTTGTTCCCTGCTTCCAAGTTTGTTTTCATATTATAAGTACCACTTCTGTTTCTTGCTTGATACCTGCTAGCTTCCACGCTAGGCCTCTTTGTTTGTTATGCGCCCACGTGCCCGCTTTTTGTTTGTACCCTTTGTTTGTTTTTGTCTTAGTGTTTTAAATTAAATCATGCTTTCTCACTCCATGCCTGCCTCCTTTTCTGCATCTTGGGGTTCGTCACAAACCAACTCTGACATTTATATTGAATACAGAGCAGTGATTCAATTATTGGAGCCACTAAAATTTTGGTTATATAATCGGAAAATGCGAAATAACCAATATTTCCAAAATTAAGTTGCAGAGTGAAATTTTTTAAGTTGATTAGACAGAGCCTTGAAAGGTCAATAATTAATAACAACATTGATTTTGACCCAGTAGAAAAAAATATTATTTTGACAGTGCCCAATATGCTGGTATACAGGCCTGTCAAGTGATTAATTTTTCATCAGATTATTTAATCAGATTAATAAAATTTACTCTCATTAATCACATTCTAATTCTTTGAATAATCCTAATTAATCACGTTATTATTTGCTTGCATAAATAAAATTTTCTTTAAAAAAAAACCCCTAATATTTGGACACAAATGTCATAAGGAAAAGTTTTCTAAATGTTTTACTGAACTGCAAGTCACTTATTTGCTCAAAACCTAGTGACATTAAGTACAGTAAGAATTGAGTGCATTTTTTTTTCTAAAATAGAAATATAGCAAAGTTCACTTAATACAAAACATAAACATATTTCTTTAACAAGGGTCTGTGCTGCTTAATTTAAGACAGAATAAATTCAGTGTACAGCTTTATGATAGAGTAGGTCTCCAACTTTCATCACTATGAAAACTGCTGTGACAAAAAGAGGTGAGATATTTGTTTCACTAATTTCACTGGCAACATTTAAATTGTGCTTTATTTATAAAGCAGATCTCTCGGTGAGATTATTTTCTTTACGCTATGTTGTTTTATTTAACACACACTCATAGCTCATTAAAGTGGAATAAATGATATGTCACTATAGTTTTAAGACACATTTCTCCTACCAAAGGGTACAAACTGGATGTGTCATACCCTCATTGAATGACGACTTGTAGTCGACCTCGGACCAACTGCACTCAGTGATGAAACAAACACGCTCATATAAATGTTGCACTTAATAAAACCATAGACAGTAGAACACTTGTATTTGAACTTTTTTACACTTACTTTAGTTATCTGCTGCACTGACAAGATGCCTGCTCAGTGCATATTGGCTAATGTAGCGAAACTGCCGAGTCAAAACTGTTGTGTGATGTCACAATTCACCTTTTTCTATTACAGAGCACACCCTGCATGAACACAAAATAATCGACTCTGTTGGCAACTTACCTAATAGAAATACTGGACAAATTGTGTCCCTTCACAGCTCAATACGGAACGTGTACTTTTGTTTGTAAATACGGGACGAGTCAGTTTTTCAAGGGATTGTTGGCCATCCTCACAATCATGTTTCGCTTTAGGATGCTATTTTAAACTTGATGTTCGCCAATGATAAAGAAAATTTGTCGCTGCAATACTGACTAATTACCTCAGTTTTATCCAAAGTTCAATCGAGGTTTGTTTTGAAAGGAAAGTGTGCTTAGAGCACATCGCTCCATTTATCACTGGTGTGTGACGTGATCACTGCCTGTGCATATTGCGCATCATGTTTTATCATCATTTATTTATGGTAACACAAACATTTATTTTATTAATCACATGCATTTACACTTTAACATTGACAGCCCTAATATCTATGTATATGTATATACTTTATCCATCCATCCATTTTCTAGCGCTTGTCCCTCTCGGGGTTGTATATAGATGTAAATATATCTCTATATTAGGGCTGCGAATTTTTGGGTGTCCCACGTTTCGATTCAATATGGATTCTTGGGGTCGCGATTCGATTCAATATCGATTTTTTCGATTCAACGCGATTCTCAATTCAAAAGCGATATTTTTCTGATTCAAAATGATTCTGTATTCATTCATCCATCTTCCATCCATCTTCTTCCGCTTATCCGAGGTCGGGTCGCGGGGGCAACAACCTAAGCAGGGAAACCCAGACTTCCCTTTCCCCAGCCACCTCGTCTAGCTCTTCCCGGGGGATCCCGAGGCGTTCCCAGGCCAGCCGGGAGACATAGTCTTCCCAACGTGTCCTGGGTCTTCCCCGTGGCCTCCTACCGGTTGGACGTGCCCTAAACACCTCCCTAGGGAGGCGTTCGGGTGGCATCCTGACCAGATACCCGAACCACCTCATCTGGCTCCTCTCTATGTGAAGGAGCAGCGGCTTTACTTTGAGTTCCTCCCGGATGGCAGAGCTTCTCACCCTATCCCTAAGGGAGAGCCCCGCCACACGGCGGAGGAAACTCATTTCGGCCGCTTGTACCCGTGATCTTATCCTTTCGCTCATGACCCAAAGCTCATGACCATAGGTGAGGATGGGGACGTAGATCGACCGGTAAATTGAGAGCTTTGCCTTCCGGCTCAGCTCCTTCTTCACCACAACGGATCGGTACAATGTCCGCATTACTGAAGACGCCGCATCGATCCGCCTGTCGATCTCACGATCCACTCTTCCCTCACTCGTGAACAAGACTCCTAGGTGCTTGAACTCCTCCACTTGGGGCAGTGTCTCCTCCCCAACCCGGAGATGACATTCCACCCTTTTCCGGGCAAGAATCATGGACCCGGACTTGGAGGTGCTGATTCTCATTCCGGTCGCTTCACACTCGACTGCAAACCGATCCAGTAAGAGCTGAAAATCCCGGTCAGATGAAGCCATCAGGACCACATCATCTGCAAAAAGCAGAGACCTAATCCTGCGGTCACCAAACCGGAACCCCTCAACGCCTTGACTGCGCCAGCCGGAACTTCTCCACTTCGCGCACTAGCTCAGGCTCTTTCCTCCCCAGTGAGGTGACATTCCACGTCCCAAGAGCTAGCTTCTGTAGCCGAGGATCGGACCGCCAAGTGCCCTACCTTCGGCTGCCGCCCAGCTCACAATGCACCCGACCTCTATGGCCCCTGCTATGGGTGGTGAGCCCATTGGAGGGGTGACCCACTTTGCTTCTTCGGGCTGTGCCCGGCCGGACCCCATGGGAACAGGCCCGGCCAGCAGGCGCTCGCCATTGTGCCCCACCTCCGGGCCTGGCTCCAGAAGGGGGCCCTGGTGACCCGTATCCGGGCGAGGGAAATCTGGGTCCATGTTTTGTCTTCTTCATAGAGGTGTTCGAGCTGCTCTTTGTCTGATCCCTCACCTAGAACCTGTTTGCCTTGGGAGACCCTACCAGGGGGCATAAATCCCCCGGACAACATAGCTCCTAGGATCATTGGGACACGCAAACTCCTCTACCACGATAAGGTGGCAGCTATCCTATGTATTCATTCATTACATAGGATTTCAGCAGGATCTACCCCAGTCTGCTGACATGCTAGCAGAGTCGTAGATTTTTTTTAAAAAGCTTTTATAATTGTAAAGGACAATGTTTTATCAACTGATTGCAATAATATACATTTGTTTTAACTATTCAACGAACCAAAAATACGACTTATTTTATCTTTGTGAAAACATTGGACACAGTGTGTTGTCAAGCTTATGAGATGCGATGCAAGTGTAAGCCACTGTGACACTATTGTTCTTTTTTTTTATTTTTATAAATGTCTAATGATAATGTCAATGAGGGATTTTTAATCACTGCTATGCTGAAATTATAACTATTACTGATACTGTTGTTGATAAATTCATTTTTGTTTCACTACTTTTGGTTTGTTCTGTGTCGTGTTTGTGTCTCCTCTCAATTGCTCTGTTTCTTGCAATTCTGAGTGTTGCTGGGTCAGGTTTGGTTTTGGAATTGGATTGTATTGTTATGGTTTTGCTGTGTATTGTTTTGCTGGATTGATAAAAAAAATATGTATATATATAGATTAAAAAAAAAGAGAATCGATTCAGAATCGCACAACGTTAGAATCGCGATTCGTATTCAAATCGATTTTCCCCCACACCCCTAGTATATATAATATATATATATATATATATATATATGTGTGTGTGTGTATATACGTATATATTTATATATGTATATATAAAATGATGGATGATGTATACATATATATAACTGCCAAGACTTTTGTTGCTTTTCAGCGTTTTTTAATAGCTGTTGAACTCATTTAAGCTCATCAAAGCTCTGAGAATTTTTGCTTGTGTTTTTCTCGAGCCATCTGGTAGTTAGGAGTCGCAATTACAAAAACATGTTTTTCTTGTTTTTCAATCGACAATAATGATATTAATTCGTTTTTCTTGGAATGTATATGTGACCGTCTTAAGCCGTCGTCGCTCGGGTTCAGCAGATCACCATAGAAGGACATGCTTTTGAGCAGGTTTGACTCTTTTATTCTTTCAATAATTGTGTCTTTTGCCGGGTTGCTTTTCAGCCTTTCCGTCCGCTGCTTGCTCCTCGCTCTCCTTCAGTCGGCCGCGTCGTTGTCCTGCGCTCCGTCTCTCTCCGATCGCGCTTCATCCGCTCCTGCAGGCTTTCCAACTCCTCTATTGATCTCTCCTCCTTCTCCCCTTTTATACAGCAGGAGGAGATCAGTTAACTGTGTGCAGGTGTGTGTGCCACGCACCTGAGTCAAATTGTGGCTGCGTCGCTCGCGGAAAGCCCCGCCTCTCTGCTCCGCCGCATCCTCCGCCCTCTTGCCGCCATCTTGGGCAGGGCAGGGCACGCTGCCCCGCCGTCGTTGGCTCCGCCTCTCCACAGTGTAGTAATACAGCAGGAGTGCAGTCCCTTAAAAAATAGCAGTTATAATGAACGTCAATGGGGCTGAAAGAGTTTTTAAGAGAACGTGTGCATACTTTATGTTCATATCCTACTCTAACAACATTTCAATAAAAAAAAATAAAAAACTTTGGGCAACATTTCAGACCGCTAACCTTCAAACGGAACAATCATATTACAAAAGGAACAAATGTCATACCCGTTTTAGGCCTGAGGGTTGCACACAGGTTGCCGTTTCTGTTCTTGTGTCGGACAATTTTACCAATGGTTTATGGGGTTCAAACCAACAATAACACTTGTCGTATGACTCCCCAAAATACTATAAGGGAAAGTAAATATTTAAAAAAGATAAAAGTGAGATATTTTGAATATCCTACATGAACCCTGCTAATAGGAAATCTCACAGCCTTTTTTCGTGCTTTATAGGTGGACTCTGATGATGTCATCACTCGAGATGAACAGATCTACGTGCTGATTGGTGCGCACGCCAATTGTGAAAAGAGCATCAAGGCACAAATGGCACTTGCGCAAGGTTCGTCCCTCATCCGTACACAGATAACACACATTTTAAACTGATATATTTGTTAATGCTGTACAATAAGGTCAAGAAGTTCAAATGTATAATAGAGCAGCAGTGATTTATTAGGGCTCTGATATGATACATCACCTTGCTAATATCCTGCTGACCAGTATTTGAATATAAATGCTGACAATAGCGCAGCATTTGTCATTCCCACTGTGACGCAGATTAAATGTGATAACTTGCTTCAATGGTTTAACTGAATTGTTTTCTTTGCAGAAGGTGAATGTATCCCCGAGTGGGACGGGATCATCTGCTGGCCAAGGAGCAAGTCGGGTCAGCTGGTGTCTGTTCTGTGTCCGGAGTACATTTATGACTTTAATCACAGAGGTAAGAAGAGAGCATCAATCTTGTCTTGGCTGCTTGTCATAACAAGCAGATAACATCACAATAGAAGCTTTAATATTGCCTTGATGAAGGTCGGGCTTACCGCCAATGTGACGCATCTGGTAACTGGGAGCAGGTGTCCATCATCAACCGCACGTGGGCCAACTACAGCGAGTGCACCGCCTATTTGTCGTCAAATTATAGGAACCAGGAAGAGGTGTGTAAAAATTGTTCTTTTATGGACCTTACATGCACATTTTTTGACAACTGTATAGAAATCAGCCCCAAATCAATTAGGTGCACATTATCATGCTCATTTTAAAAGTTTGTAATATTCTTGTGTTTTATTTATCTTAACATAATAAATGATCAACTGAGGAACGTTGTAGTCAAAGTACTAACAATGTTACTATTTTATGGACGCTATCTCATAATTTTGACTTTTTAACTCATAATTTCGACTTTCTTGTCTCAAAATTTCAATTTCATCTCATAACTTTGACGTTTTATCTCATGAGTTCGATTTTTTTATTTCATAATTATGACTTTCTAACTCATAACTCATAATTTAAATGTTTTCATCTCATAAGTCAACTTTATCTCATAATTTTGAATCCTTAACTCATAATTTCGACTTTCCTACCTCACAATTTCCACTTGTTTCGTAATTTTGACTTTTTATCTCATAATTATGATTAATAATAATTTTGGGTTTTTTCATCCCATAATTTCAGTTTGTTTCATAATATCATTTTGATCTCATAATCACATAATTATGACCTTCTATCTCATTTTGAAATGTTTACCTCGTGATTTTGACTTGTATCTAATAATTTCGACTTGCTTATCTCATGATTGAACTTTATCTAATAATTTAGAATTTTAATCTCATAATAGGAACTATTATGTTGTGTTAAGTAAATAAACATATTCCAATATTTAATGTAACAATTATGTAAAATGGGCAGCACGGTGGGATAGAGGTTAGTGCAGGTAGTCCTGGGTTCAATCCCAGGCTCGGTATCGTTCTGTGTGGAGTTTGCATGTTCTCCCCGTGACTGAGTGGGTTCCCTCCGGGTACTCCGGCTTCCTCCCACCACCAAAAACATGCACCTGGGGATAGGTTGATGGGCAACACTAAATTGGCCCTTGTAAGTGAATGTGAGTGTGAATGTTGTCTGTCTATCTGTGTTGGCCCTGCGATGAGGTGGCGACTTGTCCAGGGTGTACGCCGCCTTCCGCCAGAATGCAGCTGAGATAGGTTCCTGCACTCCCCGCAACCCCGAACGGGGCAAGCGGTAGAAAATAATGGATGGATGTGATTTTCTACTTTTTTAAATTTTATTTTATAATTTTCCAAAATAAATTAAAAACACTTTTAACATTATAATTATTTGGTATTGTCTCTAAAATGTTGAGGACAAAAATTAGTTTCTTACAAGATGTGGAAAATGTGAAGCCCTGTGAATAATTTCCGGATGTTCTGTACATATAGTAATTGTATTTTGAAGGCAATGTTTCACTGTCAGTTATAACTATACATACACTGTATCTGTGCATTGGCCAGAAGGTGTTTGAAAGACTCCATCTCATGTACACTGTTGGCTACTCCATCTCTCTGGCATCCCTGTTGGTGGCTGTCTCCATACTCTGCTACTTCAAGTAAGACGGCACATGAACCTGTGTATATACATATATATACTAATATATATATATATATATATTAGTATATAAAATTAATTATATACCCCCTTTCTCCAGGCGGCTCCACTGCACACGCAATTACATCCACGTCCACCTCTTCACCTCCTTCATATGTAGAGCAGTCAGCATCTTTGTGAAGGACGCTGTGCTCTACTCAGTGACAGTTGAGAGTGAAGAAGAACCTGAGCTTGCAGGACACAAGCAGCATATGGTTAAATGCAACAGCATGTTTAGGTAGTCACTATTCGCTTGTTTGTTATCACATTTGATATATTTGTGTGTTCAGGCTGGCTGCAAAGTAGCTGTCACGCTCTTCCTTTATTTTTTGGCCACCAACCATTACTGGATTTTAGTGGAGGGCTTGTACCTACACAGCCTTATCTTCATGGCTTTCCTCTCTGATAAGAACTACCTGTGGGCCTTAACTGTCATTGGGTGGGGTAAGCACACACACACACACACACACACACATTCTTGTAATTGTTCCTTTCTTGAGACCTCCGAAAATGCCTACCTCTTGAGGACCACCCTTTCTAGATATACTGTATAAGGAATTGTATTTACAACATTAATAATATATACATACTATGCAAATATGAAAAAGGTAAGCTTTTTGTTGTTTTTCAATTTTTATTTTTTGTTTGTAATTGTTTTTTAATTTTCCTTATTTACTCAAGTTATTACAGAATGTCTCTACATACAGTTTATTTTATTTTAATTTTTTAAATTTTGGCCCAAGGGGCACATTTTTAAATGTCTTACACAGTTTTGTTATTACATATGTTGGCCAGAGGGGGAGCACTTCAAATGTTTACACACACATTTGTTATTTTATATGTTGACCAGAGCAGGAGCATATTTAAAACCGTTACACAGTCAATTTGAAAAATCCCTCCTTTTTGGGACCACCCTAATAGATTTCACCACAAGAGATGCAAATCAGACATTCTCTATTTTTTGTAAAGTGATTAAGGCCAATGACAAACGAGTCATGGACCACAGATGGCCCCTGTGCCGCACTTTTGGCAACCCAGCCGTAGAAGCTAACTGTTAATGGCCCTTTTAGTCTTAGTACCGTAGTGTATTTGTTCATCCTATAGTCACATATGGGACGCGGGTTGTCTAATGTCAGCACCAGAAGTTGTCAAATCGGCTAGAAATCAGATTTCTTTTCGAGGATGAATAGGGAAATCCTTCTTTAGCTGCCGTCTTGTTACATCATATATTGCTGCCTTTGCACCTGTCAATGTTTATTTTTGTATGCACATTAAATCAACAAAAAATCCGGACTTTGGAGCAATGTTCACAGAATCTAGTATTTGGTTTTCTATTAGATGCAATGGTTTTCCGTATTGGGACCATGATTTCGGTCCTAACTTGTTCACTGGTCCTCATATGGAAGGTACTTTTCCTTGTTGATGTCTCAAGAAGGGTAGAAATACAAGAACACACACACACTAGTTTTACTCCAAGCAAAATCTGATCACCACTTTAATTTGAAGGTGTTCCTGCTTTATTTGTGTCCATCTGGGTCAGTGTGCGAGCATCGCTGGCAGACACACAGTAAGTCAATAATATGGCAGGAATTTGCATTTAATTCAACATTTAATTCAAATCATGACACCTCTTTTTATTTTCAAAAGATGCTGGGACATCAGTGCTGGGAACCTGAAGTGGATTTATCAAGTTCCCATTCTGGCGGCCATTGTTGTAAGGACAATACACACAGCAGCCACAATATTAGGTACACCAATCTGTACTTTATTAATGGCTTAAAAGTGCTGGTAGAGGAGCTGCATGTAGTCATTCAAAACAGACACAATATATATGAATATAAACGTTAAATTAATGGATTTAACAGTGGTTTAAGTGCATTTCATATGATTAAATGTCTATAATATATACAGTACAGGCCAAAAGTTTAGACACACCAAATTCAAAGCGTTTTCTTTATTTTCATGACTATTAGACTATTGTAGATAGTCACTGAAGGCATCAAAACTATGAATGAACACATGTGGGGTTATTTACTTAACAAAAAAAGGTGAAATAACTGAAAACATGTTTCATATTGTATTTTCTTCAAAATAGCCACCCTTTGCTCTGATTACTGCTTTTCACACTCTTGGTGTTCTCTCGATGAGCTTCAAGCCCACCTGTGAAGTGAAAACCATTTCAGGTGACTACCTTTAGAAGCTCATCGATATAATAATAAAGTACTATCTAATCTAATGCCAAGGGTGTGCGAAAAAGTAATTAGAGCAAAGGGTGGCTATTTTGAAGAAACTACAATATAAAACATGTTTTAGTTATTTCACATTTTTTTGTTAAGTACATAACTTCACATGTGTTCATTCATAGTTTTGATGCCTTCAGTGACAATCTACAATGTAAGTAGTCATGAAAATAAGGAAAACGCATTTATATGAGAAGGTGTGTCCAAACTTTTGGCATGTACTGTATATTTTTTAAATATATTTTTTCCGTGGGTGGTGGCAGACGCCCAAAGTCAGCTGGATAGGCTCCATCTTACCTGCAACCCCAGTGAAGATAAGTGGTATAGAAAATGGATGGATGGATGGGATGTGGCAGAGAAATACATAAATGAAAAAATTGGAGGTAAAACTAAATATAATAGTAATAATACTGCCTTTTATAATATTTTAATTATACATTTATTAAAAAATGATATGCATCAACAATGTATCCTTTACAAATGTATAATTTTCCAATATTATGATATATTTGTTAAATACCGTGTATTATTTGTAACGATTCACCTTTGCCGACCCCAACGCAAAGAAGAAATAAAAAATAATAAAAAGAACACTCAAAAAGGAGTGACAAAAAACAACCTAGGATGCACACAGAATGTGTGCAGAAATGCCAATCCCACACGAAAAGGTGTGGAGAAACAGAAATTGCACAAAAAAGGAGTGGAGAAATGGAAATCACACACAAAAGGTGTGGAGAGGAACAAGTAAACACTACACAGTAGCACTGGGTCAGAGCTACAGGAAGAAGGAGCGAGAGTGGAGCCGTAGCAGAGGACATGGACACGTCTTGAAGAGTGAAGCGTCAGGAATCAACTGACATGGAGTGAATAGGCTGGAGAACTTTAGTAGTCAGGAGGAAATGGGTATCAGGTGTGAGCGAAGGTGGCTCTGCCCTTTAGCCAAAAGTGAGACAGACGGCAGCAGAACTGCCAGATCGTGACAATTATTATTTCATTATCATTAGTAGTAGTTACCATAGTAGTGGTGTTATGTTTTTTTATTTTATTTACAGTACTTAAAGGCCTACTGAAATGAGATTTTCTTATTCAAACGGGAATAGCAGGTCCATTTTATGTGTCATACTTGATCATTTCGCGATATTGCCATATTTTCGCTGAAAGGATTTAGTAGAGAACATCGACGATAAAGTTTGCAACTTTTGGTCGCCAATAGAAAAGCCCTGCCTTTACCGGAAGTATGTGGGCGTGACGTCACGAATTGCAGGGCTCCACTCATATTCACATTGTTTATAATGGGAGCCACCAGCAGTAAGAGCAATTCGGACTGAGGAAGCGACAATTCCTCCATTAATTTGAGCGAGGATGAAAGATTCGTGAACTAGGATATTGATAGTGAAGGACTAGAGAAAAAAAAAAAAAAGCAGCGGCAGTGTGAGCGTTTCAGATCTAATTAGACACATTTACTCGGATCATTCTGGAAGATCCTTTATCTGCTTATTGTTTCAATAATGTTTTAGTGAGATTTTAAAGATCGTAAAGACATACCTCGAGGTCGGATGGCTGCGGTGAACACGCAGTGTCTCAGAGAGAAGCCGTGGAGCCAAGCTCACAGCTGCCTTTTTTGACAGCTGCTGCAGGATGACGAATAATCCACTGATGTCTTTTGATTGATTGATTGATTGATACTTTTATTAGTAGATTGCACAGTTCAGTACATATTCCGTACAATTGAGCACTAAATGGTAACCGCCGAATAAGTTTTTCAACGTGTTTAAGTCGGGGTCCACGTTAATCAATTCATGGTACAAATATATACTATCAACATAATACAGTCATCACACAAGTTAATCATCATAGTATATACATTGAATTATTTACATTATTTACAATCCGGGGGGTGGGATGAGGAGCTTTGGTTTATATCAGTACTTCAGTCATCAACAATTGCATCAAAAGAGAAATGTGGACATTGAAACAGTGTAGGTCTTACTTAATAGGATATGTACAGCCAGCAGAGAACATAGTGAGTTCAGATAGCATAAGAACAAGTATATACATTAGAAGTACGTTTGAGTTGTTTATAATCCGGGGAGATGGGATGTGAATGTAGGAGGGTATTAGTAAAGTGTTGAAGTTGCCTGGAGGTGTTGTTTTAGAGCGGTTTTGAAGGAGGATAGAGATGCACTTACTTTTATACCTGTTGGGAGTGCATTCCACATTGATGTGGCATAGAAAGAGAATGAGTTAAGACCTTTGTTAGATCGGAATCTGGGTTTAACGTGGTTTGTGGAGCTCCCCCTGGTGTTGTGGTTATGGCGGTCATTTATGTTAAGGAAGTAGTTTGACATGTACTTCGGTATCAAGGAGGTGTAGCGGATTTTATCCGGTAAGATATGTATCACAATTTCCCCATCCAAAAACATGCTGGTTGACGTAGAGAAAACATGTTTGCTTGATCGCTCTGCTTCACAACAAACAAAGAAACACCGGCTGTGTCTCGGTGCTAAAGACAGCTGCAATCCACCGCTTTCCACCAACAGCATTTTTCTTTATAGTCTCCATTATTAAATGAGCAAATTGCAAAAAATTCAGCAACACAGATGTCCAAAATACTGTGTAATTATGCGGTTAAAGCAGACGACTTTTAGCCGCGAGTGGTGCAGCGCTAATATTTCCTGACAGTTCGTGACGTCGCGCGTACGCGTCATCATTCTGCGACGTTTTCAACAAGAAACTTGCAGTAAATTTAAAATTGCAATTTAGTAAACTAAAAAGGCCGTATTGGCATGTGTTGCAACGTTAATATTTCATCATTGATATATAAACTATCATACTGCGTGGTGGGTAGTAGTGGGTTTCAGTAGGCCTTTAAAATGTTCCATTATTCTAGTCATTTTTATCATTATCGTTATGTACTTTACTGTGGTTGTAGTTTACAAAACAATGGGAGCTTTTTCCAATACTCAGGAGTACTATATGACGAACTATTAAAAACCGTAATTAACTTATTGTTGAGAACCCCGCGTTACATGCTTCTAAATGTGAAATTGATCATGGGGAGTGTTGGATTTCAATAGACTGAGTGTACCTAATGAAATGGCCAGCGAAACTCCATTACATTGATGTTGTTATGAGACATACTGTGTTTATTGTTTGAGTGCAGGTGAATTTCCTCCTCTTTGTCAACATTATACGTGTTCTAGCCTCCAAACTGTGGGAGACAAACACTGGCAAACTGGATCCCCGACAACAATACAGGTAACTTAGTGAACTTTGAAGCCCTGAAAGCACATTCATTTTCACCCTGACTCTGCAGGAAGCTCCTCAAGTCAACGCTGGTGCTTATGCCCTTATTTGGAGTCCACTACATGGTCTTTATGGCTCTTCCTTACACTGAAGTGTCGGGGCTGCTGTGGCAGGTGCAGATGCACTACGAGATGTTCTTCAACTCGTCACAGGTGCCAAACTTATTCTGTTATTTAGCTGCAATATGGGTGTATGAGTGAGTCTCATTGGGATCATTCCAGGGCTTCTTCGTGGCCTTTATCTACTGCTTCTGCAACGGCGAGGTAATGCTCTGGCGAGTCCATGGCAACAACACGGCGATTTATAAGAGAATCCTTTTGCAGGTGCAAGCAGAGGTAAAGAAGGCATGGCTAAGAAGAAGCTTAGCGTTGGACCTGAAGCAAAAAGCCAGGATAACCAGCAGTAACGGCGGCGGCAGCTGTTACTACGGGGGCATGATGTCTCACACCACCACTCACAGTGTCTGCATGTCCGCCGCACATCCCCGAGCGTTTCCCCTCGGCACCAACATAGGGTCCAGGTTACCTCGCCACGCCCCCCTCTATGCACAGAGCAGTCTACCCGGATACGCGGTCAGCTATTGTGAGACATCGGGCCTCCAGCAGGAGATGGCAGCGAGGAGGTCGGGAGGGAGCGAATCCGGAGTTGTCTTTGCAAGGCATGCAAGAGGATGCAAGAGACAGGAGGACAAAAGCTGTGGGGCTTCAACACAGACCCCTCCGGAAGATGATGCCGACACCTCCTTGTCTGTTAAAGAGCTGGAAACTGCCTTGTAAAAACTGTGGGATGCCAGGATCCTGAATAAGGATGGTAGGTGAAACCACACAATCTAATTGTATCCAATACAAGAAATATATGTATATATTTTTAAATATAGTTGAGGTTTCTGTGGTTTATTCGTTATACAGTGCTTAATACCGGGGTAAAGTGGAATATGTATTAGGTCAGGAAAAAACACAGACACTATTTCATCCCTACAAGCCTGTTTTGAAACAGGCTTGTAGGGATGAAATAGCCAGTGCTACAGTGTTGTGTTTACAGGAAAAAACGCAGAAATTATTTCATCCCTACAAGCCTTAACCGTAGTCAGCCATAACAGGCTTGTAGGGATGAAATAGCCTCTGTGTTTTTTCCTGACTTAACGTATATATTTTCAAATATATAAATCAAAGGAAAATGGAGGGGAAAAAAACAAACATCTGATACAAGCAGAGGTGAAAAAATTTTAAAAACACCAAAAAAAGGAAAAAAAAAACGAGCCAGTACAAAGAATGGATGGATGGATGGGTTATTAAATTAGTATTATTAGAAACCACAAATGTGTTCAATTATACACAAAGAGGAAAAGTGAAACACAACCTTTTGTAAAAAAAAAAAGTTTGTCTTCTCTTATTTAACAATCAGTATATTGTTAAATAAATAAGACTGTAGGGTTGCCGCTATCGATTAGTTTAGTAATAGAGTGACTAGTTGTCTTGATTTTGAGATGCACATGGAATGCACAAATGTAGCTTGCAGGTAAAAGATTATTCAAATACACTTATAGTCAAGCTCTCGTCTACACAGACACTCTCATGCAGAGATGTGCACGTAAAACAGAATTTTGCTTCCACAAAAAACAAGGTTACACTTGCGGTAAGGCGTGCCACAGCAGTCAATTCCCGAGCGCTGAATAAAGTGCGATACTGGTTTGAGAAGGTTGTGGAATTAGTAATACAATTCAGGTGGACCGAACAGCGCTCTGAAGCAGGGGTCAAGTTGCATCAGGATGGACAAACCGAAACAGGTAAATAAACCAAAATATGAGCGCTAGAGCGGAACTAAATCATAAAAAAACGGAAAATGCCAACAAAGTTGTGTGACAAGCCGTGACAAATCTTTTGATTACTATCTTCTATTTATGGAGTAATGGGATAAAACACACTTTATAGCCCTCAACGTGTATTTTAGGGGAAATAGTTGAAATACAAACATTTTTTTCTGCTTCTTACAACCTACCTTTTTTCTAACAAATTCACATCAACTTTGAAATAGCATTTTTCAATAAAAAAATGTACGAAAAAAGCTTTCATGCTGTTCGGCGCCACAGAGCGCTTTAATGTGTGCTCCATTGCATGTGGCTGTGCGGAAACTATGACCATGAATTTAAAGATCTGCGTGCTGCCTGTGGTCCCGGTTTTATAATTTTTTATAAGTTACACTCATTAATCGATTAATCGAAAAAACAGTACATATATCTAAGCTCAACTTAATTGATTAATTGCTGCAGCCCTGTTTGGCTGTCCAAGTTAACACGTTAACTCATGCGATTGGTCACAAAACATTATCACAATAATCATGTATATACAAAGATTAATCAGACTATTTAGTTTGAGAGCCCATGCTTCTTTACCTTAACGGCGGATGGTTACTTGAAAGGCAGCTGTAAAGGTTGTTACGCGGTCAGGGATCAAGTCAGTGCAAGGATGAGAGAGGAGAGTTGGCTGGCAAAATAAACCCCGGCGGGACTTTGAATGAAAGAGCAGTTTACCAGTGAAATTGCATTTGTGTCAAAATGTTTGGGTATTTTAAAGTTAATGCACACAAGTAATTTACTACGATTAATGACAATTAATCAAATATTACATTGCATTTGTGTCAACTTTTTTGGGTATTTTCAAAGTTAATGCACACAAGTAATTTACTACGATTAACGACAAGTATTCAAATATAAAATGCAAAGACGTTTAAAATACAAAAAGAAATTGGGAGGAGGAGAAAAATCCTATATAAAATTATAAATCAATAATTATGTCTTCTGTCAGAATTTCACAATTAGCGATGAATGTATATATAAACATGGAAAAAAAGAAAACAGGAACATTTCACTTTAAAATAAACCAATACGGGATAAAACCTTTGGCAATGTTTGAAAATATGAATTAAAACATTCAAAAATGTTCTTGGATGACATTCTGACAATTAAATATTGGGGTCTTTTTTTTGTGGTAATTTAAATCATGCATGCATGCAATCTACTGTGAATATTCAAAATGCAAAAGTTTGTTTCATCTGAGCAAAACGTTGAATCGTTTAACGGCGCTAATAATACATTTGAAAAAAATATAATTGGAATTTTTTTTTTTCAAGAATGATAGTCAATAATTGTTTTCTGTAAAAGTTTTACAATATGTGAATATACAAACAAAACAAAAAAACACACAATTTGTATCATTCATTATTATCATTTATTATCATTCATTTTTTAAAAATACACATGAAAATGGGAAAATTATGTTTATTATCATTGTTGTTGTGTAGTGGTGTACTGAACTACTCCAGTATTGTATTGGATGTAAATAGATTGTGTGGTTGCATCTAATAAGGGGGCATACTTTTAATTGTGTCATCATTTAAATTGTATCCAAGCAAAGATTGTATTGTTTTCTCTAGTTTTCCACCCATCATTTGAAATGGTGTCTTTTAAAGTCCCATCCTACATTTGGCCTCAATAAGTAGACCAAAACAAGCTCCTCTGTTGACATGTGAGCATTTTTATTAATGTATTGTAGTAAGTAGAGTGGTGGGCATTACAATCCTGTTACCAAGCTCACTATCCAAATATCCAATATTATGCCTCTTCGCCTGCTGTGGTCAGACAGGTCTAGACGGGCAGGGTGCTCGCTTCACTGGTAGCCTTGTCTCTGTTCATTCATCAGCCGTGACAGGCCTTAGGGCGCTGGTGCAAAGGCTGGACATCGCCACCTTCCTCTGAGACTTTATAATCTCGCAACACCATCATGAATTTCACACGTTAGCCTCAGGAATGGACGCAGAGCTGCAGAGGCGGCACTCACGCTTGGTTATGTGTGTGTTCTATTTTTATACTCACATTAGGAATGCACATTGTTGATTGGCACTGTGAGCAGATATATTAATTTGGAAATATGTTTATTGTTATATTTGTGGTTTGCACTGCTTTTTTGCTCTCATTGCTAAATAAGATCAGTAGTATTAAGTAAGGTTGAGCGATACTGCAAAATATTGTATCGATCCTTTTGCTTTCAAGCCTTTTGAATGATTTTAGTGATTTGTCTTTTAATATTTTGATCATGATTATAATCAGAATAAAACACATGATAATTATATTAGGAAAATATAAAAATATGTCAAACTTATTTGTAAATATTTTAACAGTATATAGCAGTGGTTCTCAACCTTTTTTCAGTGATGTACCCCATGTGAAAATTGTTTTAATTCAAGTACCCCCTAATAAGAGCAAAGCATTTTTGGTTGAAAAAAAAAGGGATAAAGAAGTAGAACCTTGCACTATGTCATTAGTTTCTCATTTATTAAATTGTATAACATTGCAAAATATTGCTCATTTGTAGTGGTCTTTCTTAAACTATTTGGAAATAAAGATATACAAATAACTAAAAACTGGTTGAATAATAAACAAGTGATTCAATTATAAATAAAGATTTGTACACATAGAAGTAATCATCAACTTAAAGTGCCCTCTTTAGGGATTGTAATAGAGATCCATCTGGATTCATCAACTTAATTCTAAACATTTTTTCACAAAAAACAAATCTTTAGCATCAATATTTATGGAAAATGTCCACAAAAAATCTAGCTGTCAACACTTGTATTTTTTTCACAGTTTATGAACTTTCATTCATATTTTGTTGAAGTATTATTCAATAAATATATTTATAAAGGATTTTTGAATTGTTGCTATTTTTTTTTAGAATATTTAAAAAAAATCTCACGTAGCCCTTGGCATACCTTCAAGTACCCCCAGGGGTACGCACACCCCCATTTGAGAACCACTGGTATATAGAATTACAATTTAAGACAATGTTAGAATATCAACTAAATAATACATTGCTTTTTTTATTACATACAATTAAGAAACTATAAAAATATGTCAAACTTATTTGTAAATATTTTAACACTATATAGTACAATACAATTTAAAACAATGTTACAATATCAACTAAATAATAAATGGATAGTTTTTTTTATTACATAAGATTATTTGAGCAAGGTGAAATATTTATATAGTGTGAAATAACCAAAAACATGAATCACTATTATTCAAATACTTTTGCCTACCTATGTCTTAATAATGTATTTATGGTTTGTAAATATATGTGTGAAAATTAATTGAAAGTTGGTCACATCACGCTAGCATCGATCTGATATCGGCAATGATACAATACCAAGAATTGATCAACGTGGACTCCGACTTAAACAAGTTGAAAAACTTATTCGGGTGTTACCATTTAGTGGTCAATTGTACGGAATGTGTACTGTACTGTGCAATCTACTAATAAAAGTTTCAATCAATCAATCAAAATCGGCATCGACACTGGCCATATTTGATACATACCGTATTTCCTTGAATTGCCGCACGGCATATAGTATGCGCCTGCCTTGAATTACTGCCTGGTCAAACTCGCTTCGCAAAATAATTAGCACATGCTTAGTATTACCGCCTGGTCAAACTCGTGACGTCACGAGTGACACTTCCCCTGTCATCATTTTCAAAATGGAGGAGGCTGATTTCAATACTAGTAATTTGAAATCGCATAAAGGGAAGAAGATTAAGAGCTATTCAGTAGGATTTAAGGTCCAAGCTTACATCACACTCAAATTTTTACTGCATGCCTTTGGTAAGTACCGGAGTGAGAAGAGGTTTTAAAATAATTAGTGCATGCTTACTTTTATCGCATGCCTTTGGTAAGCTCAGGAGTAAGAGGTTTTTAAATTATCAGCGCATTACCGGCGGCAATTCAAGGAAATATGGTATGTTTATTGTTATATTTGTGGTTTGCACTGCTTTTTTGCCCTCATAGCTAAATAAGATCAGTAGTATTAAGTAAGGTTGAGCGATACTGCAAAATATTGTATCGATCCTTTTGCTTTCAAGCTCCTTGAATAATTTAGTGATATGGCTTTTAATATTAGAATAAAACAATTATATTGGGAACATTTGTCAAACTTATTTTTAATTATTTTAACAGTATATAGAATAATACAATTTAAGACAATTTTAGAATATCAACTAAATAATACATTGCTTTTTTATTACACACAGTTAGGAAACTATAAAAATATGTCAAACTTATTTGTGAATGTTTTAACAGTATATAGTACAATATAATTTAAGACAATGTTACAATATCAACTAAATAATAAATTGTTTTTTTTATTACATACGATTATTTGAGCAAGGTGAAATATTTATATAGTGTGAAATAACCAAAAACATGAATGACTATTATTCAAATACTTTTGCTTTTTGCCCACCTGTGTCTTAATAACGTATTTATGGTTTGTAAATATATCAAATATATGTGTGAAAATTAATTGAAAGTTGGTCGCATCACGCTATAGCATCGACCTGATATCGGCATTGATATGATACCATGAATTGATCAACGTGAACCCCGACTTAAAGAAGTTGAAAAACTTATTCGGGTGTTACCATTTAGTGGTCAATTGTACGGAATGTGTAGTGTATTGTGCCATCTACTAATAAAAGTTTCAATCAATCAATCCAAGTCGGCATCGACACTGGCCATATTTGGATTGATTCACTCGAACAACAAAAAAGGAAAGATTGGTATGACGTCATTTCAAGCCAAGGTTCACATTTGCCTAGAATTACTTTCACACTTGCACTTAAACATTTAAATTCAAATAAACGGGTTCAATGTGAAAATGTTTGACATAACACTTCAAAATTGTCCTGTATTTGTTTTTTTAGCACATTCGCCAGTTTGCCAGCTACTTGTACTTTGAGCCAGCTCTCTGGTCACGTCGCGTGGTAATGACGTCACCGAAAGGGGCGGCGAGATCAAGGAAGAGAGGACGCGGATGTAAAAATCAGTCTGTTGATGATTTAAAAAAAAAAAAAAAGACTGCCAACGACAACCTGCTTTTGTGTTCCGACTGTTTCTCCTCTGGTGGCCGCGAGTGTGCTTCCCACTTTCTCACACTTCGGTGCGTGAATGAGGAGAAAGAGGCGGAGGTCGGGCGGCAGGCAGGCAGGCGGGAGTCTTCGGTGGTCGGATGGAGGCGGTGTGTGTGGCCATGGAGGATGTGTCGGTGAAAGCATCTTCTCGGAACGTGGCTGTGGAAAGGAAGAACCTCATCACCGTGTGCAGGTCACTTTTCATCCTCATTGCATGACATGGGCTTTTACTTGTGCCATTTTTGCATTGTTTATGTTCACGGTTCACTCCTGACCTTAGATGACATCATCATCTTCTAAATCCCCTTTTTTTGTGATGACACAAATAAGGTCTACAGCAATATTTCTATTGTTTTCTTTTAAAAAGAACAACATGTCCTCTCTGAGTTTAGCAGTGTCATCTTCCATTTACTCATGCAGATGGTTGCCATGACGACCCTTTTTGGGGCAGGGACTGGCTGGTACACAAGGGACTCAGAGGCACAATAAGAGAGGCCTGTGTGCACTTAAGTTATTATTTAACTCCTTCATTGGATTCTAATTTTTAGTTTGAGGCACTTACTATGTATCATTAATGTACTTAAACACATATGTGTTATCCATCCATTTTCTACCGCTTGTCCCTTTAGGGGTCCTGGGGGTGCTGGAGCCTATCTCAGCTGCATTCGGGCATAAGGCGGGGCACACTATAATACCTATTATGCTGTGCCCAGTAAATAAACATTAGGGCTGCGAATCTTTGGGTGACCCACGATACGATTCATTATTGAGTCTTGGGGTCTCGATTCAATTCAAAATCGATATTTTTTTTTTCAATTCAACACGATTCTTGATTCAAAAACGATTTTTTTTCCCGATTCAAAAGGATTCTCTGTTCATTCAATACATACGATTTCAGCAGGATCTACCCCAGTCTGCTGACATGCAAGCAGAGTAGTAGATGTTTGTAAAAAGCTTTTATAATTGTAAAGGACAATGTTTTATCAACTGATTGCAATAATCTAAATTTGTTTTACCTATTAAACGAACAAAAAATAGGACTTATTTTGTCTTTGTGAAAATATTGGACACAGTGTGTTGTCAAGCTTATGAGATGCGATGCAAGTGTAAGCCACTGTAACACTATTGTTCTTTTTTTAGTTTCATAAATGTCTAATCCAATCAATCCAATCCACTTTATTTATATAGCACATTTAAATAACAATAACGTTTCCAAAGTGCTGCACAGCCATGTTAAAAACAATATTAAAAAAACAATATTATGCTGCACCAATGAATGAATAAATACAAAAAATAAATAAATATAAAACCAATATAAAAAAACAATACAAAAACAAATATGATTAAAAACTATTTCAAAAGGTAAAATCAATCAAAACAGTAAAATAGAAATCAAAATACATAAAAAACACGGGACAACAGAGGACAGAGGACAGAGGACCACACAACTCACGTAGTGTTAAAAGCCAAAGAATAAAAGTGGGTCTTAAGACGAGACTTAAAACACTCCACTGTGGAAGCAGTTTGAACATGGAGGGGCAGAGTGTTCCAGAGCTCAGAGAAGGCCCTGTCTCCCCTGGTCTTAAGTCTGGTCTTGGGCACCACGAGCTGGAACTGGCTCTCGGACCTCAGAGCGCGCGCAGGAATATAAATTTGGATTAGGTCCGAGATATATTGAGGTGCCAGTCCATGTAAAGATTTAAAAACAAACAGCAATGTTTTAAAATCAATTCTAAAATGAACAGGGAGCCAGTGCAAACTCTGAAGAATTGGGGTTATATGCTGGCATTTCCTGGCCCCTGTTAAAAGTCGTGCTGCCGCGTTCTGGACTAACTGCAACCGGGAGAGAGCTTTTTGGCTACTGCCAGCATAAAGTGCGTCGCAGTAGTGCAGGCGACTTGAAATAAAAGCATGCACGACTTGTTCTAAAAGGTTAAAAGATAAAAACGGTTTAACCTTTACTAAAAGACGAAGGTGATAAAAACACGATTTTTAAACGCCTTGTTTGTCTTGTTTAAAATCGCTGTCTAATGATAATGTCAATGAGGGATTTTTAATCACTGCTATGCTGAAATTATAACTAATATTGATACTGTTGTTGATAATATTTTCACTTTTGTTTCACTACTTTTGGTTTGTTCTGTGTCGTGTTTGTGTCTCCTCTCAATTGCTCTGTTTATTGCAGTTCTGAGTGTTGCTGGGTCAGGTTTGGTTTTGGAATTGGATTGCATTGTTATGGTATTGCTGTGTATTGTTTTGTTGAATTGATTAAATAAATAAATAAATAAATAAATTGTTTTTAAAAAAAATGAGAATTGCGATTCAAATTCGAATCGATTTTTTCCCACACCCCTAATAAACATATCCCAATATTTTATGTAACATTTATGTAAATTGGGCAGCATGGTGGAACAAAGGTTAGTGCATGTGCCTCACAATACGAAGGTCCTGACTAGTCCTGGGTTCAATCCCGGAGCCCGGGATCTTTCTGTGTGGAGTTTGCATCATTTTCTCCCCGTGACTGCGTGGGTTCCTTCCGTGTACTCCGGCTTCCTCCCACTTCCAAAGACATGCACCTGGGGATAGGTTGATTGGCAACACTAAATTGGCCCTAGTGTGTAAATGTGAGTGTGAATGTTGTCTATCTGTGTTGGCCCTGCGATGAACTGATGACTTGCCCAGGGTGTAGCCCGCCTTACGCCCGAATGCAGCTGAGATAGGCTCCAGCACCCCCCGCGACCCCGAAAGGGACAAGCGGTAGAAAATGGATGGATGAATTATGTAATTTATTCACTGTGCTTGTAGTTGTGCAGCGGTGTAGAACTGCACTGCATCAAATAACAGGGTGTTTCTAATGTTGTGGCCTTCCCTGTAATTCACCTCCGCACCTCAGAGGGTGATAGTGAGTATACCCAGTGATGAGCAAGCTACTTGGAAAATGTAGTAAGCTCAACCAAAAGTTACTTCCAATAAAATGTTGCTAAGCTACATGTGAAGCTATCCCCGAACAAGCTACATGGCAAAAGTAGCTTGCTACATCAAAGCTATATTTTACAGTTTGTATATCTATCGACCCACATGTATGATTAAGTTAAAGTCAAAGTACCAATGATTGTCACACACACACTAGGTGTGGTGAATTTTGTCCTCTGCATTTGACCCATCCCTTGATCACCTACTGGGAGGTGAGGGGAGCAGTGAGCAGCAGCGGTGGCCACGCCCGGGAACCATTTTTGGTGATTTAACCCCCAATTCCAACCCTTCATGCTGAGTGCCAAGCAGGGACATAATGTGTCCCCCTTTTCTTAGTCTTTGATATGACTCGGCCGAGGTTTGAACTCACAACCTACCGTTCTCCAGGCGGACACTCACTAGACCTGTGGTTCTCAACCTTTTTTCAGTGATGTACCCCCTGTGAACATTTTTTTAATTCAAGTACCCCCTAATCAGAGCAAAGCATTTTTGGTTGAAAAAAAGAGATAAAGAAGTAAAATACAGCACTATGTCATCAGTTTCTGATTTATTAAATTGTATGACTGTGCAAAATATTGCTCATTTGTAGTGGTCTTTCTTGAACTATTTGGAAAAAAAGAATATAAAAATAACTAAAAACGTGTTGAAAAATAAACATGTGATTCAATTATAAATAAGGATTTCTACACATAGAAGTAATCATCAACTTAAAGTGCCCTCTTTGGGGATTGTAATAGAGATTCATCTGGATTCATCACCCTAATTCTAAACATTTCTTCACAAAAAAAAAGAAATCTTTAACATCAATATTTATGGAACATGTCCACAAAAAATCTAGATGTCAACACTGAATATTGTATTGTTGCATTTCTTTTCACAGTTTATGAACTTACATTCATATTTTAAGTATTATTCAATAAATATATTTATTAAGGATTTTTGAATTGTTGCTAATTTTAGAATATTAAAAAAAAAAATTCACGTACCCCATGGCATACCTTCAAGTACCCCCAGGGGTACGCATACCCCCATTTGAGAACCACTGCACTAGGCCACTGAGTAGGTTCCATAATTCCAATGTTAATGTAACTGAGAGTGTACAATTGGTCCCAGTAAGGGTCCATTACTATTAACTATCTGCCATTTAGCTGGGGACACCCTACAGCAGGCATGTCAAACTGGTTTTCATTGAGGGCCACATCGCAGTTATGGCTGCCATCAAAGGACCGCTTGTAACAGTGAAAAATGTATGAATTTGCCTCTTTGCCATCCATCCATTTTCTACCACTTGTCCCTTTCAGGGCAGCGGGGGTTGCTGGGGCCTAGCTTAGCTGCATTCGGGCAGAAGGCGGGCTACACCCAGGACAAGTCGCCACCTCATCGCAGGGCCAACACAGATAGACAGACAACATTCACACTCACATTTACACACTAGGGCCAATTTAGTGTTGCCAATCAACCTATCCCCAGGTGCATGTCTTTGGAGGTGGGAGGAAGCCAGAGTACCCGGAGGGAACCCACGCAGTCACGGGGAGAACATGATGCAAACTCCACACAGAAAGATCCCGAGTCCGGGATTGAACCCAGGACTACTCAGGACATTCGTATTGTGAGGCACATTCACTAACACCTGTACCACTGTGCTGGCTCCTCTGGATTTCCATTATTAATTATATAAATTGTATTAAGTAGACCAGTGGTTCTCAAATGGGGGTACGCGTACCCCTGGGGGTACTTGAAGGTATGCCAAGGGGTACGTGAGATTTTTTTTTAAATATTCTAAAAATAGCAACAAATCAAAAATCCTTTTTAAATATATTTATTGAATAATCAATAATCAATCATCCATCCATTTTCCATCCATTTTCTACCGCTTATTCCCTTTTGGGGTCGCGGGGGGCGCTGGCGCCTATCTCAGCTACAATCGGGCAGAAGGCGGGGTACACCCTGGACAAGTCGCCACCTCATCGTAGAATCATCAATCAATCAATGTTTATTTATATAGCCCCAAATCACAAATGTCTCAAAGGACTGCACAAATCATTACGACTACAACATCCTCGGAAGAACCCACAAAAGGGCAAGGAAAACTCACACCCAGTGGGCAGGGAGAATTCATATCCAGTGGGACGCCAGTGACAATGTTGACTATGAGAAACCTTGGAGAGGACCTCAGATGTCCCCCTCTAGGGGACCGAAAGCAATGGATGTCGAGCAGGTCTAACATGATACTGTGAAAGTTAAATCCATAGTGGCTCCAACACAATACTTAAAAAAAATATGAATGTAAGTTCATAAACTGTGAAAATAAATGCAATATTCAGTATTGACAGCTAGATTTTTTGTGGACATGTTCCATAAATATCGATGTTAAAGATTTCTTTTTTTGTGAAGAAATGTTTAGAATTAAGTTCATGAATCCAGATGGATCTCTATTACAATCCCCAAAGAGGGCACTTTAAGTTGATGATTATTTCTATGTGTAGAAATCTTTTTATATAATTGAATCACTTGTATATTTTTCAACACGTTTTTAGTTATTTTTATATCTTTTTTTCCAAATAGTTCAAAAAAGACCACTACAAATGAGCAATATTTTGCACTGTTATACAATGTAATGAATCAGAAACTGATGACATAGTGCTGTATTTTACTTCTTTATCTCTTTTTTTCCAACCAAAAATGCTTTGCTCTGATTAGGGGGTACTTGAATTAAAAAAATGTTCACAGGGGGTACATCACTGAAAAAAGGTTGAGAACCACTGAAGTAGACTGTCGATTTTCCAGTAAAAACTTAGCATTTACCAAATGTTACAATAAAATAGTGTTTTTAAAAAAAAAATTCAACATCTAGCTGCAAAACAAGTTAAATCCGCCTGTAATTCCATCGACACCACTGCAGCAGGTAAGAGTGAGCCCTAAAGTCACAGAAAGGTGCCTAAAAAAATGAAAATGCTTACAATATTACTTAATATTGGATGAATGGATGCCACCTGAACACCTCCCTAGGGAGGTGTTTCGGGCACGTACGACCGGTAGGAGGCCATGGGGAAGACCCAGGACACATTGGGAAGACTATTTCTCCTGGCTGGCCTGGGAATGCCTCGGGATCCCCCGGGAGGAGCTGAAGGAAGTGTCTGGGGAGAGGGAAGTCAGGGCTTCCCTGCTTAGGCTGCTGCCCCCGCAACCCGACCTCGGATAAGCGGAAGAAGATGGATGGATGGATTACTTAATAATTATTTATATTTATAATCATTATAGTTTGCAGTCGTATAGAACTACAGTACCTTGTCAGTTTAGTTTCTAATGTGGCTGTGTTAGTAAAGCAGCCTGCAATACTGATGTACACCACATGGGGCGATAGTTACTCCATCCATCCATTTTCTACCGCTTATTCCCTTTTGGGGTCGCGGAGGGCGCTGGTGCCTATCTCAGCTACAATCGGGCGTAAGGCGGGGTACACCCTGGACAAGTCGCCACCTCATCACAGCGATAGTTACTCCAGACTAGCAAATGGTAAATGGGTTATACTTGTATAGCACTTTTCTACCTTTCTAAGGAACTCAAAGCGCTTTGACACGATTTCCACATTCACCCATTCACACACACATTCACACACTGATGGCGGGAGCTGCCATGCAAGGCGCTAACCAGGACTTATCAGGAGCAAGGGTGAAGTGTCTTGCTCAAGGACACAACAGACGTGACTAGGATGGCAGCAAAAAAACGATTCCCAACAGAAACCTCTAAAATTATGCCTATAAAACATGATTCTTCTTTTAACAATGCGTTATTACATCTTACACCTCCACACACTACAGAAACTAAAGTGATCAACATAAAATGGAATTTGCTGATTAAAGACATATTTTGTGGTGAAGCTGGCTAGAAACTAACCAGTAATACCACCCCACGCCACCGGGGGTGAGAGTGAGTTCCCCAGCAGGCACAAGACATTGATACAATGTTGATAAAACAGTCATGTCCTTTAAAAAGGACTTTGAAACAACATTGCGAAATAGTTGCATTTGTAAAATGAGACAACGTTGATGCCCAATGTTGGATCCACATTGTTTGTTGAGAAATAATCAAATTTGAATGGTCAAATCAACGTCACAACCGGACATTAAATAAACGTCGCCAAAAAGCATGTTGTGTCAACACTGTGTTTGTGTTGTAGAATTTTGGTGGCGAAATTATTACATTTCAATGGTCAAATCAACGTCGGAACTCAACATTGATTAAACGTAGTTTCAACGTTATGTTTGAGTGGCTCAACGTCAGGACCTAATTTAACAAGTTCTCAACGTTGTTTTAATGTCTTGGGCCTGCTGGGTATGTAGAAACTCGGGTTAAACAAATGAACTATTTGAGGATGCATACTTTTGTTGTGTATTTACTATGGCTAAAATAATTAGAAATTGTGTTTATTTTAGTGGTAACAGAGCTCACAAGTCAGTGCCTGTTGTGTATACACAGTAGTTCCATGAATGAGACATTGATGCCATTATAACAAAGGGGTTGTTAGATCACTTGACTCGTATAATATTGTCTTGCAGGCATTCAAATTCACAAAAGCAAAATCTTTAATTGTACTTACGCTGCACTATATGTATTATATAAACCGGTGCATCACCACAGTGAGTGCCTTTCCTATCAATACGAGTGGCATCACAAGAGAGTCATATTATTATTGAGCGGTCCGGTAATACATAATAACAAAGTGACATCAGCAACTCTTCCTGTTCGTACTAACCCTTTAGGTTCTCAGTGAAAACCCTTCTGGAGCAAGACACGGCCGAGCCCATCGATGACTCATCGGAGGCGTTCATCAATTTTGCGGCCGTTCTGGAGCACATCCTTTGCCACCGCTTTAAAGGTAATAAAAGAGCCTCACTGCGTGCCTTAACTTGCTTAAAAGATCACCAAAGGTAGTGAGCACGTCATGCAAAGTGGAAAATGTTGTTTTTTATGGGTCCCTAAAACAAAAAACCCACATCTGACTCAATTGTGCCTTTGTTTGTGTGTGTATATATATATATATATATATATATATATATATATATATATATATATATATATACACACAGTGGGGCAAAAAAGTATTTGGTCAGCCACCGATTGTGCAGGTTCTCCCACTTAAAATGATGACAGGGGTCTGTAATTTTCATCATAGGTACACTTCAACTGTGAGAGACAGAATGTGAAAAAAAAGCCAGGAATTCACATTTTAGGAATTTTAAATAATTTATTTATAAATTATGATGGAAAATAAGTATTTGGTCAACCATTCAAAACTCTCACTGATGAAAGGAGGTTTTGGCTCAAAATCTCACGATACATGGCCCCATTCATTCTTTCCTTAACACGGATCAATCGTCCTGTCCCCTTAGCAGAAAAACAGCCCCAAACCATGATGTTTCCACCCCCATGCTTCACAGTAGGTTTGGTGTTCTTGGGATGCAACTCAGTATTCTTCTTCCTCCAAACACAATGAGTTGAGTTTATACCAAAAAGTTCTATTTTGGTTTCATCTGACCACATGACATTCTCCCAATCCTTTGCTGTATCATCCATGTATCCATTTTGGTATAAACTCAACTCGTCGTGTTTGGAGGAAAAAGAATACTGAGTTGCATCCCAAGAACACCATACCTACTGTGAAGCATGGGGGTGGAAACATCATGCTTTGGGGCTGTTTTTCTGCTAAGGGGACAGGACGATTGATCCGTGTTAAGGAAAGAATGAATGGGGCCATGTATCGTGAGATTTTGAGCCAAAACCTCCTTCCATCAGTGAGAGCTTTGAATGGTTGACCAAATACTTTTTCACATTGTGTCCCTCACAGTTGAAGTGTACCTATAATGAAAATTACAGACCTCTGTCATCATTTGAAGTGGGAGAACTTGCACAATCGGTGGCTGACTAAATACTTTTTTGCCCCACTGTATATATAAATTGCCAGTTTTGCCGATCATCATGAGAGTTGGAAAAGATATTTGTTGTGACAGGACACACTCAAGAACCCTCACGAACCCAAGTTCGTAAAACAACAGGAATGCTACCATTTTGGTTTGGATAAAAATCGCGGGTCATATTTTCACACCCTCCTTTTAGGGACCAAATGAGCCCAAATCGTGTTGGTTAAGTTCAACGCTGCTCGAAGCTTTGATTATATTTGTATTATTTCCAATCATTATTCATTCATTTTTTGCACTTTCATTTTTTTAAGGGGAGGAATGAAAAAATATACAATGATTTTTTAAATCCTTTTATTATTTGAGATTGTGTAATTAAATGCATCAATATTTAGAAAGGTAATTAAATTTTTGGTGAAGACCTATTTTAATTTTATTTGATATTTTATTATATATCATTTTTTTGTTTTATTATTGTTGTAGTAATTCATTCGATCGTATTCTTAGGAAAGGAAATAGTTCATTACGATTGTATAAAGAGTTATTTTGTTGTTTTAGTTTTTATGACTTCATTAATTATCTTTTAAAAGAAAGAAAAAAAATATGTTTGGCGCATTTAATATGTTATATTTTACTGTTTTATTATTATGGTATTTATGTACTTTAAATGGTATTTTTTCAAGGAGTGGAAAAGCTTAGCTTTTGCCTATTTTCTTTTAGTTAAAAATAATATAACAATGTTTTATATTTTAACTATTTGAGTTTCTGTTAATTAAGTTACATATTTTATTTGGTGTGTTGTTATTGTTGTAGCTGTAATGTTTAACTTAATATTATTAGAAGAGAAAATAGTTAATGTAGATTGTTTTTAAAGAATATTTTGGTATTAGTTATTTAAGATTGTTTTCATGAGTTTTTTTTAGTTTTTATGATTTCATGAATTATCTTTTAAAAGAAAGAAAAAAAATTGGGGGCATTTAATATGTTGTATTTTACTGTTTTATTATTATCATGATATTTATTTACTTTAAAGATTGTTTTTCAAGGAGTGGGAAAGCTTAGTTTTTTGCGAAGAGGGATTGCTTCGTTTTTTGTTTATTAGTTTTTAAGGGGAGAAATTAGAGAAAAATATGAAGTTTTTCCTTTCACCATTTAATTTTTGTTAAGTTCTGAATTTGTTAATAATTAATAAAGGGATTAATATTTTTTATGAATACTTATTTATTATCATGTTAGTTAATATTGTATTATTTATAATTAGTTTGCTGTATTTATAATCATTGTAACTGTAATCCATTAAAGGGGAACATTATCACCAGACCTATGTAAGCGTCAATATATACCTTGATGTTGCAGAAAAAAGACCATATGTTTTTTTAACCGATTTCTGAACTCTAAAAGGGTGAATTTGGCGATTTAAACGCCTTTCAATTGATAGCCTGTCGAACGATGACCTTTCACCCGTGACGTCACAACATGAAGCAATCCGCCATTTTCTCAATCTTATTACACGCACCAAGTCAAATCAGCTCTGTTATTTTCCGTTTTTTCGACTGTTTTCCCGTACCTTGGAGACATCATGCCTCGTCGGTGTGTTGTCAGAGGGTGTAACAACACGAACAGAGACGGATTCAAGTTGCACCAGTGGCCAAAAGATGCGAAAGTCCCTCGTTTGTTCCGCACACTTTACCGACGACAGCTATGCTACGACAGAGATGGCAAGAATGTGTGGATATCATGCGACACTCAAAGCTGATGCATTTCCAACGATAAAGTCAACAAAATCCGCAGTATTGGAAAATAGACCACCATTGAATCTGCCTGAGTGTGTGAGCTATTCAGGGACGACGGCAGTCTCTTCCCGCAGACGAGCGAGGTAAACCCCCTGGATATGTTGGCTAAGACGCGATTTATGCCACTTCCTTTTCTGTCTCATTTTTTCCACCAAACTTATAACGTTGTGCATGAATGCACAAAGGTGAGTTTTGTTGATATTATTGACTTATGTGGAGTGTGCTAATCAGACATATTTGGTCACGGCATGACTGCAAGCTAATCGATGCTAACATGCTATTTAGGCTAGCTGTATGTACATATTGCATCATTATGTCTCATTTGTAGCTATATTTGCATCCAGCTTTTCCCTCCACCCACATTTAATGCCAAACAAACACATACCAATCGTTGGTTGGAAGGCGATCGCCGAATTCGTCCTCGCTTCTTCCCGTGCCGCTGTCTGTCATGAAATGGCTCAATAGCTTCAGTTTCTTCTTCAGTTTTGATTTCGCTACCTGCCTCCATACTCCAACCATCCGTTTCAATACATGCGTAATCCGTTGAATCGCTTACGACGCTGAATTCCGAGTCTGAATCCGAGCTAATATCGCTATACCTTTTTGTGCTATTCGCCATGTTTGTTTCTGTGTGGTCACGCTGTGACGTCACAGGACAATAGATGGGTGGATATAACAACGAATAAAATCAGGCACTTTGAAGCCGTTTTTCGGGATATTGCGTGATGGGTAAAATTTTGAGAAAAACTTTGAAAAATAAAATAAGCCACTGGGAACTGATTTTTATTGGTTTTTACCCTTCAGAAATTGTGATAGTGTTCCCCTTTAATCCGTATTCCTAGGAGAGGAAATAGTTTATTTAGACTTTATTGATGGGTTTAATTTATCCATCCATTCATCCATCTTCAACCGCTTATCCGGAATCGCTCCAGCGGACACCCCCAGACTTCCCTCTCTTGATGCTTTGGTTTTATCAATCTTTTTATCTTGTTGTTTTTACTTAATAATTATTTGTCTTCTTTTTTATTTCTTTCTTCTTTTTAAGAAAAACATTTATTTTTTATTTTTTGGTACAGTATATGTTAGATTTTATAGTTTTATTATTATCATTATGACATTTATTTACTTTAAAAAAAGATTTTAAGCAGGAAATACTTAAATAGTTTTCAATATTTATTGTTATAAATATTATTTAGTATAAATATTTATTATATATTTTATGTATTTTAATTGAATCAATACCCATACTGTATGGTGTTTTTAAACAACAACAATATTTGGCTAACTTTTTCTTTATTTAAAAAAAAGGTATTGACAGGGCATGATAAAATTACAAAGTTAGGCTTTAGTTCCCGCCGACTCCAATATTTATAGGTGACAATGGTGGTGAGTAGTGAAAAACATTCTAATCTTGATATATTTCGGACATTTTAGGCTCTGGAAGCTGGTTCGATGGCCAGAGAAGTTTCTGGGACTTCATCCGATTGGCTTGTGCCAAAGTGCCCCACAGCTGCATTCACAGCATCGAGAGCATGGAAAACATCAGCCCCTCAAGAGCTAAAGTAAGCCTGAAGAAAATAAAGATTTTCTTTTCAACTTTCAGACAGGGGCTCAATTAAATCAGCTCTGCTTCTTCCTACTCCTTTTCAGACATGGCAGTAACTTTAATGTATTGCATTTTAATTTTTGTAATATCATTTTTGACACACACAGTCCTAAAATACAATTAAATACACGTCAAACATTGTTTTCCACCCTCCGAAACAAGTAACCCACAAAAATTTGACATAAAAATAAAAATGATAAACTATTCCCTGGTGCCGCTCACACTTCTGAATGAATGACAGGTGGTGGTCGGAGGGGCCGTAGGCGCAAACTGATAGCCTCGCTTCCGTCAGTCTACCCCAGGGCAGCTGTGGCTACAAATGTGGCTTACCACCACCACCAAGTGTGAATGATTGATGGGTTCCCACTTCTCTGTGAGCACTTTGAGTATCTAATAATAGAAAAGCGCAATATAAAATCTAATTCATTATTATTATTATTATTATAAGCAAACAAAATCATGCATCAGTCAAATAAGTACAGGCAAATATTGACACAAAGCCACAGATAACTACACTCCTGAATGTCCCCAACATGGTGTAGCAATACACAAAAGCAGACAAAAGGCTCATCAATTATCTACCTTTTAATTACTTTTCAATCGGGGTTAAATTTGAGATAAGTCTTTTTACATATTTTAGGAAACCACCCTATTCTTTGGAAACTTCACAGAACAACCGTTCAATGTCCGCCTAATTTTCTCTAATTTAAAAAAAAGTTAAAGTACCAATGCGTGTCACACAAACACAAGGTGTGGTGAAATTTGTCCTCTGCATTTGACACATTCCCTTGATCTCCCCCTTGGAGGTGAGGGGAGCAGCTGTGCCGCGCCTGGGAATCATTTTGATGATTTAACCCCCAATTCCAACCCTTGATGCTGAGTGCCAAGCAGGGAGGTAATAGGTCCCATTTTTATAGTCTTAGGTATGACTCGGCCGGGGAATTTAAGGAAATAAAGAATATCTCTCTAATCCAGCGGGTGTGGCAAGGAGGTGCCTTTCAATTTAGCACAATATGTCTTCGAGCTAACAAAGTAGTAAATGCTACCAAATTCTTTTTGAAATTTGCTAAAAGAAGATGACACAGGGGCTACCACAAATATTCAGCTTAGATGTTTCGGTTCGATATTTTTACCAAATAGCAAAGAAAAAAGTACCTAAAATTATAACTGCACAGGGATGGGCAGAGCCAAAACATATGTATTAGGTTTAGCTGGAGACTGTTGACACGGATCACATAATACAGATATTCCATCATACATTTTAGCCAGCTGGACCTTGCTATAATACGTACGATGTACTGTATTAGCTTGCATTGAATAAGGCTGTGTCTAGCACAAATAGAAGACATATGAACTCTACTTAAAATATTTGTCCATCTCTCCTCAAATAGGGTCACTCCTAAATCTTCCTCCTAAAGTGACATAATTGAAACCAGAGACGGAGGTTGTAAACCCGTGTAATTGATCATTTACAAACCCTGTTTCCATATGAGTTGCTAAATTGTGTTGGATGTAAATATAAATGTTGAATATGCTACAAAGACAACATATTTGATGTTCAAACGGATAACATTTTTTTTTGCAAATAATCATTAACTTTAGAATTTGATGCCAGCAACATGTGACAAACAAGTTGGGAAAGGTGGCAATAAATACTGATAAAGTTGAGGAATGCTCATCAAACACTTATTTGGAACATCCCGCAGGTGTGCAGGCTAATTGGGAACAGGTGGGTGCCATGATTGGGTATAAAAACAGCTTCCAAAAAAATGCTCAGTCTTTCAGAAGAAAAGGATGGGGCGAGGTACACCCCTTTGTCCACAACTGCGTGAGCAAATAGTCAAACAGTTTAAGAACAACGTTTCTCAAAGTGCAATTGCAAGAAATTTAGGGATTTCAACATCTACGGTCCATACTATCATCAAAAGGTTCAAAGAATCTGGAGAAATCACTCCACTTAAGCGGCATGGCCGGAAACCAACATTGAATGACCATGACCTTTGATCCCTCAGATGGCTCGGTATAGAAAACCGACATCAATCTCTAAAGGATATCACCACATGGGCTCAGGAACACTTCAAAAAACCACTGTCAGTAAATACAGTTCGTCGCTACATCTGTAAGTGCAAGTTAAAGCTCAACTATACAAAGCAAAAGCCATTCATCGACAACATCCAGAAACACAGCCGGCTTCCCTGGGCCCGAGATCATCTAAGATGGACTGATGCAAAGTGGAAAAGTGTTCTGTGGTCTGACAAGTCCACATTTCAAATTGTTTTTGGAAATATTCGACATCGTGTCATCCGGACCAAAGGGGAAGCGAAACATCCAGACTGTTACCGACGCAAAGTTCAAAAGCCAGCATCTGTGATGGTATGGGGGTGCGTTAGTGCCCAAGGCATGGGTAACTTACACATCTGTGAAGGCACAATTAATGCTGAAAGGTACATACAGGTTTTGGAATAACATACTGTATGTTGCCCTCTAAGCGCCGTCTTTTTCATGGACGCCCCTGCTTATTTCAGCAAGACAATGCCAAGCCACAATCAGCACGTGTTACAATAGCGTGGCTTCGTAAAAAAAGAGTGTGGATACTTTCCTGGCCCGCCTGCAGTCAAGAACTGTCTCCCATCGAAAATGTGTGGCGCATTATGAAGCGTAAAATATGACAGCGGAGACCCCGGACTGTTGAACGACTGAAGCTCTACATAAAACAAGAATGGGAAAGAATTCCACTTTCAAAGCTTCAACAATTAGTTTCCTCAGTTCCCAAATGTTTATTGAGTGTTGTTAAAAGAAAAGGTGATGTAACACAGTGGTGAACATGCCCTTTCCCAACTACTTTGGCACGTGTTGCTGCCATGAAATTCTAAGTTAATCATTATTTGCAAAAAAATAATAAAGTTGATGAGTTTGAACATCAAATATCTTGTCTTTGTAGTGCAATCACTTGAATATGGGTCGAAAAGGATTTGCAAATCTTTGTATTCCGTTTATATTTACATCTAACACAATTTCCCAATTCATATGGAAACGGGGTTTGTAAAAGTAGGAAGAAGTGTTGTCCTGATACCAATATTTTGGTACCGGTACAAAAATTTCGATACATTTCGGTACTTTTTGATACTTTTCTAAATAAAGGAGACCACAAAAAATGGCATTATTGGCTTTATTTTAACAAAAAAATCTTATGATACATTAAAAATATGTTTGTTATTGCAAGTTTGACCTTACATAAAATAGTGAACATACCAGACAACTTGTCTTTTTGTAGTAAGTAGACAAAAAAAGGCTCTTAATTTAGTCTGCTAATATATGCAGTAACATATTGTGTCATTTTCCATTCTATTATTTTGTCAAAATTATAAAGGACAAGTGGTAGAAAAATAATTATTAATCCACTTGTTCATTTACTGTTTATATCTGCTTACTTTCTCTTTTAACATGTATCTACACTTCTGTTAAAATGTAATAATCATTTACTCTTCTGTTGTTCTGATACTTTACATTAGTTTTGGATGATACCACAAATTTGGGTATCAATCCGGTACTTTTTATAGGCGGTATAGTACCGAATATGATTCATTAGTATCGCGGTACTATACCGTACAATCCTAGTAGGAAGTGGTGTCAAAAAACCATCTAAAACTGTTTTAATCGGTAAGTTTTGAAACCCGAGAAAAAGTATTTAGAACAAAATTGCGGCTCTGTAGATATCTAAAAGTGTTGTTTAGGGAGTGAAAATTTGTCACAAAGTTGCTGGAAAGCAAAAGTGTTGTCCATGTATAAATGTTTGCTGTCAACGTATAAATATTTAATGGTGTTGATCGCCAAACGCGACCATCTTAAAAGGCACTAGCGACAAGAGAGGGAGGGAAAACATGATGGGTGCAAAACTCGAAATAGTCTGTAAACCAAAATAGCGTTTGAACTGAACCCAATTTCTGAATGAGGTTTTTATCAATTCTTTCTTTTGTGAAAGCGGAAGTAGAAGAGTGGATGGAAGAGTGAACCCGAGCCCTAAAACAGTGGTTCTCAACCATTTTTCAGTGATGTACCCCCTGTGAACATTTTTTTTTAATTCAAGTAACCCCTAATCAGAGCAAAGCATTTTTGGTTGAAAAAAAGAGATGAAGAAGTAAAATACAGCACTATGTCATCAGTTTCTGATTTATTAAATTCTATAACAGTGCAAAATATTGCTCATTTGTAGTGTTTTTTCTTGAACTATTTGGAAAAAGATATATAAAAATAACTGAAAAAAAATAAACAAGTGATTCAATTATATATAAAGATTTCTACAAAATAGAAGTAATTATCAACTTAAAGTGCCCTCTTTGGGGATTGTAATAGAGATCCATCAACTTAATTCTAAACATTTCCTCACAGAAAAATAAATCTTTAACATCAATATTTATGGAACATGTTCACAAAAAATCTAGCTGTCAACAATGAGTATTGCATTGTTGTATTTGTTTTCACAGTTTATGAACTTACATTCATATTTTGTTGAAGTATTATTCAATAAATATATTTATAAAGGATTTTTGAATTGTTGCTATCTTTAGAATATTTTTAAAAATTCTCACGTACCCCATGGCATACCTTCAAGTACCCCCAGGGGTACGCGTACCCCCATTTGAGAGCCAGAGCCCTAAAAGGTACTGATTTAGTTGAGTTTGGCTCCATAACTAGCCATAACGGTGTGGGATCAAATGCTTCATATTGCAGTCAATATTTAATAATTCTAATGTTGGTGGCCCAGTACTAAAATCTAAAGATTGGTAGAGCTACTCCTCCCAATGATTTGGGTCTTTGTAAATACGGCTTACGAAACCTTTGACTTTTTTTCATTCACTTCAGTGTATTTTTGTAAGGCATGTTGGAAATCAACTAAAACCTGAATATTTCTCTTCCTGTTTTTAAATCTCTCTTAAAAACATACTTTTATTCCTTGGCTTTTAACACTAAGTGATATCCATCCTGCAATGGCGCCCCATTATACACCTGCTGTGAACCTGTTTTTATGTTTTATTTATTTATTTTTTATCATGTTCTGTTTGTGTTGTGTTGTTTGCTCGGTCCTCGTATTATCTTTGAACCTGTCCATTGTACAGCACTTTGGCTACCCCTGTGGCAAATTTTAAATGTGCACTATAAATAAAGTTGATTTGATTTGATTTGATTTAAGGGACGAGCCTGGATGAGAGTGGCCCTGATGGAGAAGAGGCTGTCGGAATATGTGGCGACTGCCCTAAGGGACATTAGGACCACGAGGTGAGAGGTGAAAGTGCACCGTTTGTACAGTAATCTAGAATTTCACCTGCTTGTGTGTGTTTTTTTTAATGCGCGCCTAGGCGGTTCTATGCAGATGGTGCCATCATGCTAAGAGAAGAAGCCACCGTGCTAACTGGGATGCTAATAGGCCTCGGCGCAATAGACTTCAGGTGACCCTCATTAGAGAAATTTTCAATGTCTCAAACTTGTGACTTGTTCTTATAGTGTGATATTGTCTCCTTTTGCAGTTTTTGTCTCAAAGGGGAAGCCTTGGATGGAAAATCCCCTGCAGTTGTTGACTACACGCCATATTTGAAATTCACACAAAGGTGTGTAAAGACAAAAAACATTTATTAGATGACTCTTTTTTTTTTGGTCACTGGTGTGTGTGTGAGTGACATGAAGAAAAGCTTTTACTCGCATACTGAGAAGCATTGGAGGGAAAAAAAACATCCCTCCCTACATTACATGAAAATAAAAAGCTCCCTGCTCCCCTTCTGTTAATTAGCTACGATTACGTGAGCGACGACGACGACAGCAGCGCGAGTGACGACGACGCCCCCGAACATCCGTACGTCCCACTGGTCGCCGACGAGGAGAGCTGGAGCACCAAGTGCCGCAAGATGGAGCAGAGGTTTAAGATTATTAACGCTCAGAAGGTAATGCACTGGACACAACATTAGGTACATGCGATCTGATACAAGAGCTGTATCAAGTAATCATGCCATTATAAAGATAATAATCATGAATTCAACAATTTGTAATGATTACAGCAGCATAGTCAATAATTATGTCAATTGATTAATTGTTGATTAATGACATTTTGAAGCAACTGAGTGTGAATGTTGTCTGTCTGCCCTCCGATGAGGTGGCGACTTGTCCAGAGTGTACACGCCATTTCATGAATTTGATCATTTCTTAAAATACATTTGATATAAAAAAATACAAAAATTAAATATTTTTGTGACAACAGTAATATTGGATTAAAAAAATAATAAAATTCCACAAAACAACTCAAGAAAATTAGATCGCGTCAAATGCTAATCTTAATTGCTAGTTTTTGTGTCACTTAACATAATTTTATCAATTTAACTAGTACCTAACTAGGTATAATATTACATTGTTTTGTGTAAAAATGTACAGTAGATTTACCAGTAAATAATGCATGCATCTTAATGATTTCATTTTGCTTAAATCAAGATACATGGTAATTATTGGTATGATAAATATGGTCATTATTCCATTCGTAGAGGCAAAAAACAAAAAAACTCTTGTAACGTAATCCCTTGTTTATCGCTGTAAATTGGTTCAAGGCCTGACTGAGGCAAATGAATTTCCGCAAAGTAGAAAGTATTATAAGAAATAAAATATTTTAATGGCGAGAGCAGAAAAAAGTGTTTATGACCTTTTAAATATGTTATTTAACAATATAAGAGCTAGGGGGTGTGGGAAAAAATTGATTCGAATACGTTGTGCGATTCAGAATCGATTCTCATTTTTAAAAAAAATCGATTTATTTTATTTATTTATTTTTATTTTTTTAATTAATCCAACAAACCACTACACAGCAATACCATAACAATGCAATCCAATTCCAAAACCAAACCTGACCCAGCAACACTCAGAACTGCAATAAACAGAGCAATTGAGAGGAGACACAAACACGACACAGAACAAACCAAAAGTAGTGAAACAAAAATGAATATTATCAACAACAGTATCAATATTAGTTATAATTTCAGCATAGCAGTGATTAAAAATCCCTCATTGACATTATCATTAGACATTTGTAAAAATAATAAAAAAGAACAATAGTGTCACAGTGGCTTACACTTGCATCGCATCTCATAAGCTTGACAACACACTGTTTCCAATGTTTTCACAAAGATAAAATAAGTAATTTTTTTGGTTTGTTTAATAGTTAAAACAAATTTACATTATTGCAATCAGTTGATAAAAAATTGTCTTTTACAATTATAAAAGCTTTTTAAAAAAAAAATCTACTACTCTGCTTGCATGTCAGCAGACTGGGGTAGATCCTGCTGGAATCCTATGTAGTGAATGAATACAGAATCGTTTTGAATCGGAAAAATATCGTTTTTGAATCGAGAATCGAATCGAATCGAAAAAATCGATATATCATCCAATCGTGACCCCAAGAATCGATATAGAATCGAATCGTGGGACACCCAAAGGTTCACAGCCCTAATAAGAGCCCTCTAGACATAAAAAAACAACCACATAGGTACATTTACACTTGTTTAATCAAATGTAATTCTGCATGTAGCTGAGGCAATCAGTGGCCACGATACTGAACAGCACATTCTGATTGGTTTGATATCATCCAGTACATTTTTTACTTCATTTAGCCAGTTTTATGCTTGAAAATGTTTAATTTAGGCCAAAAATCAGTTGAAAAAAAACAAAATAATCACCATAGAGCAGGGGTAGGGAACCTATGGCTCTAGAGCCAGATGTGGCTCTTTTGATGACTGCATCTGGCTCTCAGATAAATCTTAGCTGGCATTGCTTAACACGATAAGTAATGAATAATTCCGCTTGTAATCACAGTGTTAAAAATAACGTTCAAATTATAAAACATTCTTATGTATTTTAATCCAGCCATCCATTTTCTATCGCACCTGTTCAAGAAGTCGCATTAATCGTAAGAAGTATTCTATTTATTATTGGTTAGCTTTAGAATAACAATGTTATTGAAAAGAATAAGAGACTTATACTCTAAAAATGTTGGTCTTACTTAAAAATGTACGTTGTATTCAGTGTTAAAACATATTATATGGCTCTCACAGAAATACATTTTGAAATATCTGGCTTTCATGGCTCTCTCAGCCAAAAAGGTTCCCGACCCCTGCCATAGAGTTACGCTGTAATCTTCAAAGCATGATATGGCGAAGGACAACTGTATTGGAGTTTCTAATGTTGTGGCCGCTGAGTGTTCAACGACACATGCGTGTGTGTGTCAGGGTTACTTAGAGGAGCTGGTGCGTCTGCGCGAATCCCAGCTGAAGAACACGGAGGCAGAGAACAAAAGGCTGAAAGCCCGCCTGGAAGAGGTCCACCGTCAGAGCCAGCAAGAGAAGAAGGAGCTGGAGGACGTCGTCCTGGAACTTCAGGAGCAACTGTAAGCGCGCACAGGAGCTTCACATACATTTTGCCAAACACATACAGATGTTGTTAAGAGTTTTTTTCTTGTCCACGTTTGACAGAACAAGTTTAATTCCATGCGATGCCAACCACCTAGCCAAAAACCTAACCATCCCATTAGTGAACCAATGGCCTCTGCTTGAACCTCACAGCAGTCAGGATGAACTCAAGCTCTTCCGCAGGTTTGCTTTGATGCTAAAACAACTCAAAAACACTGGCTATATTCTATATTTATCATTGCTGTTAACTATTACTATTGTATATACTCAGGAAAACAACATCAAACAAACTATTTATAGCAAAGGACATAGAGTGTGGTATACTATTGGACTTCTAAGGCAGTGGTTCTCAACCTTTTTTCAGTGATGTACCCCCTGTGAACATTTTTTTAATTCAAGTACCCCCTAATCAGAGCAAAGCATTTTTGGTTGAAAAAAAGAGATAAAGAAGTAAAATACAGCACTATGTAATCAGTTTCTGATTTATTAAATTGTATAACAGTGCAAAATATTGCTCATTTGTAGTGGTCTTTCTTGAACTATTTGGAAAAAAAGATATAAAAATAACTAATAGAAGTAATCATCAACTTAAAGCGCCCTCTTTGGAGATTGTGATAGAGATCCATCTGGATTCATGAACTTAATTCTAAACATTTCTTCACAAAAAAAGAAATCTTTAACATCAATATTTATGGAACATGTCCACAAAAAATCTAGCTGTCAACACTGAATATTGCATTGTTGCATTTTTTTTTTCGCAGTTTATGAACTTACATTGATATTTTGGTGAAGTATTATTCAATAAATATATTTATAAAGGATTTTTGAGTTGCTGCTATTTTTAGAATATTAAAAAAAAATCTCACGTCCCCATTGGCATACCTTCAAGTACCCCCAGAGGTACGCGTACCCGGATTTGTTCTAAGGCAGTAGTCTTAATGCACTTTTTGAAAAAACGTTTTACTTGTAAGGGATGCAATAAAATTCTAAATTAAAATTATGTATATAAACTGAAATAAGTACCTAATAAATCCACTATTTTAAAAAACACAATTCAATGTTTATTTCAATCAATGTTTATTTATATGGCCCTAAATCACAAGTGTTTCAAAGGGCTGCACAAGCCACAAAGACATCCTCGCTTCAGAGCCCACATAAGTGCAAGGAAAAACTCACAACCCAGCGGGATGTCAATGTGAAGTAAATATGAATAGATGTTTTTAGGTCACTTTATTTTATATATATTTTTAGTCGGAAGTGCAACTTTTATATTGTATAGTACACTTTTTAATAACACAAATAATTAAGTTAATCTGCAAGTGTTAATTTTTTACAAACAATATATAACTCTAAATAATAATAAATGTTTTAAAGACACCTTGTTATTTTGTTAATTTCCAATATGTGTCTAGTTTCATTAATTATTTATTATTATTAATTGGTGTAGTAGTTCTTTTCAACAAAATATTGTGTTGTGCTTTTTTATCAATTATTTGTTTAAATGTCATTGCATTTTTATTTATAATTTAGTCATTCTATTAATTTTAGTTAATTTTAATGTGTTGACTTATTAATATTATTTAAACAATGTTTAATTTTTTATACTAAATGTTTGACACAAGGGAGCTGCCATTTTAATTAAACACTGTGAATAGTATTAATTATTATTAACATTATTAGTAAACTGTGATAAAAAATCTTATATTACACATTGGTGCTCTTCAGGAGGAGTTTCCCCAGCACCGAGCTGCTGTCAGTGGAGATCAGCCTGGATTCAGACCCTCCAAGGACGGTGGGGAAGCCGAACGGAGGCGCCTGGTGCACAGGTGACTCTTAATGCCACCTATCTCCTTTTTTTAATTTATTTTTTTATTAAAAAAACGAACAAATGACAAAATCCTAATTATCCTTCCGTGTGTACAGAAAAAGCCTACACCCCCTCTCTGATGGGACTTTGTGGCTCTTTGGGCTCCTTCCCAAGCTGCAAGTCTCTCTCAAGCCTCAAGTCCAGTGAGTGCCTGGTAAACATCAGCACTGACAACAGTCCTGCACTCTCTCCCAGCTAGGGGGCGCCAAAGCAAACAGACAATACAGCTTGAAACAAATTGCTTTCATGACTTGATGGACGCTCTTCATTTGTCCACTATTTCTTTCTCCACTTTGTCCGTGAAAGAGTGTTGGGTGAAAAAAAACAAGCTGCTGTACTGCCTCTTAGTATCATACGCGTGTCTTCGCTGTCCATTGTCAAGAGGACACTACTGTTGTCTAAATGTCTTATCAGCTTTTCACTTTATCTCTTTATCCTGACAGTTGCATAAAAGTAGCAGTGCAGAATAGATGAGCTGGTCACGGCGATAAAGTAATGCGATGATGTCAAACAAACAAAAAACATACTTCCTTGAGAGTTAGCAAATAGCCTAGCATATTAGAGTCAGACTGAACTGCATAAAGTGTAAACTCATAAATACTAACGTGACTATGCAGGACGAATGTGTTCAAGTGTGTGTCCTCATTGTTTCACCTGCTCTTTTATTTATTTCACGACTCAGCAGCACATTGTCCTGTAATTGTTGCAGTGAGCGCTGTTATGGGATATGTTGTAGTATTTTGAATGCAATAAACCTGCCTTTTTCTCAACAATTGCACGTTAACAGTGTTTACGGGGTAGTCTTTAACTTGTATTTTTGCAGCAAATTCCTAAAAGTAGCATCGAGCTCCTGTCATTTTGCCAAGCTTTTTTGTAGTCACAAATTGAGGTTCTTTGACTAGCTTTATATTTTTGCAGTAGAGTGCTTCTGTCATTGATTATCTCTGACTACTGTTTCTGCAGTGTGTATTGCAGGGTTCACAAACTTTTTTGAAACCAAGAGCTACTTCTTGAGTACTGATTAATGCGAAGGGCTACCAGTTTGATACACACTTAAATAAATTGCCAGAAATTACCAATTTGCTCAATTTACCTTTAACTCTATGTTATTAATAATAATTAATGATATTTATCTTTTTGGAAACACTGATCATCTTAATAATTTCTCACAATAAATATATATTTTTGATGACATGTTTTAAATAGGTTAAAATCCAATCTTCACTTTGTTAGAATATATAACAAATTGGACCAAGCTATATTTCTAACAAAGACTAATCATTATTTCTTCTAGATTTTCCAGAATTTTTTTTGAAAAAGAAATTCAAAAGACTTTGAAATAAGATTTAAATTTGATTCTACAGATTTTGTAGATTTGCCAGAATAATGTTTTTGAATTTTAATCATAATAAGTTTGAAGAAATATTTCACAAATATTCTTTGTCGAAAAAACAGAAGCTAAAATGAAGAAATAAATTAAAATGTATTTATTATTTTTAAAATAAATTATTTAAACATTGATTTAAATTTTCAGGAAAGAAGAGGAAGGAATTTAAAAGGTAAAAAGGTATATGTCTTTAAAAATTCTAGAATCATTTTTAAGGTTGTATTTTTTCTCTAAAAGTGTCTTTCTGAAAGTTATAAGAAGCAAAGAAAAAAAATAAATGAATGTATTCAAACAAGTGAAGACCAAGTCTTTAAAATATTTTCTTGGATTTTCTAATTCAATTTGAGTTTTCTCTCTCTTAGAATTAAAAACGTCAAGCAAAGCGAGACCAGCTTGCTAGTAAATAAATACAATTTATTTACTAGCATATACGGGCTACTCATCTGCTCCTTACGGGCTACCTGGTGCCCGCGGGCACCACGTTGGTGACCCCTGGTGTATTGCATGCATTTTTGACTTTACAGATAGTTTTATTATTTTCCTTCTATAGACCCATCACAGTAGGCTGCAGAGAAAATAATATGAACTCATGAGCATTAAAGTGCACCCACAATGGTGCTTGGGTTCTGCCGACCATGGTTTTATTTTGCATATGTGCACATTTACAGACACTTTTGAGGTGACTGGGTTGCTTTAAGTTCAGGGATGTACTGTTTCTGCAGTGTATATTGCATTCATTTCTGACTTTACAGATAGTTTCATTAGTTCCCTTCTATAAACCCATCACAGTAGGCTGCAGAGAAAAAAAGAACTCATGCATGAGCATTAAAGTACACCCACAATGGTGATTGGGTTCTGCAGACCATGGTGTTATCTTGCATATGTGCACATTTACAGACACTTTTGAGGTGACTGGGTTGCTTTAAGTTCAGGGATGTGCTTAATAAAAGGGCAGGTCATGTTATCTTTGCCTCCTTTCACAGTCCCCACCATTGGCACTCCCTTTCTGCACAGAGTCAGGTCATTTATCTCCCACAATGCACACCACCCCAAACCAGTCCACCCAGATGCTCTTCTGCCCACACATGCAACCTTTTAAAGGAATCAGCGCTCACCTTTTAACGGTTAAAACATTGTAATCGCAAGTTGTTTTTTTTCCATCAATTATTGCTCTAACTTTCTGTGTTGTGAGAAAGTATAAACAAGAGTTAAAAAAAAAGTGGGCGTGGAAAACAAACCTCATCGCGTGTCGTTTGATTGATTTGTGATAAATGAGCCAATAGCAAGGTCGCTTTGAAAAACCCCAACCAATTGGAAGTAACATTGCCCACTAAGTCCCGCCCCCCGACATAATTAAACCAACACCAGCGTGGCGGTGGTGTTTGGAGTGAGAAAGAAAAAAAAAAACACATAGCAACTTTTTTTTATTTATTTTTTAGCCCACCACAACTTGAACAAAATAACTTATTCCACCTTCCAATATGGACTCGCTGCAGTAGACGCTGCTTTTTCGTGGAAAGGCTTGAGCTGCTTCCTCGTTTGTCCGGTGGCAGCAGCAGCAGGCTAGAAACATCTCCTCACCTCACAAAGAAACTTGGCTGGCTAGGCTGCTAACTTCGCCACTGAAGACGACAAGGAAAGTGGACAAAAACCTCCATGCCGAGACAAAAATAACATCTCACCATCCACGACGACTTTTACACGCGCGTGGAAAATGTCTGCCTGCTGATTCGGGGTTGAAATTTGTGTCGAGTTTTTTTAAGCTTGGGGGAAGACTTGTATTTCATTGCTGAGCACCCCCCTCCTCTCTCTCCATCACCACCATCATCATCCATAGCTGGTCCAACACCGACCCTTCAGCCATGTCAGGCCGGAGTGGAGCTGCTGTGGGCCCGCAGCCCCTCAAGGCGACTGTCCCCTATCAGCTGGCCAGCAAGCATCGAGTCAAAGGCAGGGATGGGAAGTCAGGTACTATATGTGTGTGTACAAGTGCAACATTAATACTCATTTGTACATAAAATGCACAACTCTTTGATAAGTGTTTTTTTAAGTAGGTCCTCAAAAACAGACAATTAGTCCTTTTTCATATCAAGGATCTTTGACTTACAATTTTCCTACAGTAAAAAGAAGTGTATACTATAGAGTATCTGACTAGTGTTTAAAGTAGTCCTGACATAAAGGATATTTTACTAGCATTGTTTGAAGTAGTCCTGTCATTTAAAATCTTGGACTAGCATCTCTAAAGTAGGTCCTTTTTAAAACAGGCTATCAGTCCTTTTCATGTAAGGATCTTTGACTTACAATGTCCCCACTGTAAAATAAATGTATACACAAAAAGGATATTTTACTAGCATTGTTTGAAGTAGTCCTGTCATTTTAGGATCTTGGACTAGCATTTCTGAAGTAGGTCCTTAAAACAGGCTATCAGTCCTTTTCATATGAAGGATCTTTGACGTACAATTTCCCTACTGTAAAATAAGTGTGTACTATACAGTATTTGACTAGTGTTTTTAAGTAGGTTATTAAAGTAGTCCTGACATAAAGGATATTTTACTAGCATTGATTGAAGTAGTCATGTCATTTTAGGATCTTGGACTAGCATTTCTGAAGTAGGTCCTTAAAACAGGCTATCGGTCATTTTCATGTAAAGGATCTTTGACTTACAATTTCCCTACTGTAAAATAAGTGTATACCATACAGTATTTGACTAGTGTTTTTAAGTAGGTTCTTAAAGTAGTCCTGACATAAAGGATATTTTACTAGCATTGATTGAAGTAGTCATGTCATTTTAGGATCTTGGACTAGCATCTCTGAAGTAGGTCCTTAAAACAGGCTATCAGTCCTTTTCATGTAAAGGATCTTTGACTTACAATTTCCCTACTGTAAAATAAGTGTATACTATACAGTATTTGACTAGTGTTTTTAAGTAGGTTCTTAAAGTAGTCCTGACATAAAGGATCTTTTACTAGCATTGATTGAAGTAGTCCTTTCATTTTATGATCTTGGATTAGCATCTCTGAAGTAGGTCCTTAAAGTATACCTGACATATAAAGGATCTTTGACAAGCATTGTTTTGTCATTTTAGGATCTTAGACTAGCATCCATGAAGTAGGTCCTTAAACAGGCTATCAGTCCTTTTCATACAAAGGATCTTTGACTTACAATTTCCCTACTGTAAAATAAGTGTATACTATACAGTATTTGACTAGTGTTTTTAAGCAGGTTCTTAAAGTAGTCCTGACATAAAGGACCTTTTACTAGCATTGATTGAAGTAGTCCTGTAATTTTAGGGTCTTGGATTAGCATCTCATGTAGAAGAGTATTTAACAATTGTTTTAAGTAGGTCTTTAAGGTAGTCCTGATATATAAAGGATCTTTGACTAGCGTTTATTGAAGTACGCCCTTAAAACCAGCAGAGTAGTCCTGTCATTTGAGGATTTTGGACTAGCATCTCTGAAGTAGGTCCTTTTTAAAAAGAACAGAACAGTCCTGTCATGTAGGGCTAGGCTCTTTGACAGGTGTATTTGAAGCAGGGCCTTAAAAACAGAAGCGTAGTCCTGTCTTATAGAGGTTTTTTGACTAGTATCTTTGAAGTACTTTTAGGTCTTGAAAAACAACAGAGCAGTCCTGTTAAAAAGAGTTAGGATCTTTGACTGGCACTTTTTAAAGCATGACCTTAAAGTAGTCCTGTCATTTAAAGGATCTTTTACAAGTGCTTTTTGAAGTAGGCCCTTAAAAACAGTAGGGTAGGCCTGTCATATAGAGGATTTTGGACTAGTGTATTGGAAGTAGGTTCCAAAAAACAAAAGCACAGTCCTGACATGTAGCGCTAGGATCTTTGACAAGCATTTTTTGAAGCAGATCCTTAAAAACAAGAGTAGTCCTGTCATATACTGTATAGGATCTTTGACTAGTATCTTTGAAGTACATGTAGGTCTTAAAAACAACAGCGCAGTCCTGTCAAATAAAGTTAGGATCTTTGACTCGCGTTTTTTTGAAGCAGGTCCCTAAAAATAAGAGTAGTCCTATCATGTAAAAGAGGAATTTTTCAACTCTGTTGTGGTACCTGGCTCTGTCTAGTGTTACACCACAAAAAATACTGTATTTAAACATATTGTGACTGTTCAAACACTGGCCAAAATATTAAATATACTTTTAAGATAAAACCTCCGCCTTGTTTTTAATGAATACTTGGGCCTTCTACACTAGTATGCTAGGTATCAGTCTGGAAGACGCGCTAGCGGTTCCAAGTCATAACAAGGGGTGGACCACTCTAATGTGCTCAACTGGTGACGTCTCTTGGTTTCCAACTTGTCTATATGGAAGAAGGACCTTCTCCAACCATCTGTTGGCTTCCCGATGGACTGGATTCTCACATTGTTTATTTGTGTAACAATTCAATAATAGTACCTACTCGGCATCATGGGACCCCCACATCTGTGGTCGCTTCCCCTGGTTTCTTCTTTTTCCCAGTTTGGCCTTTTAAAGTAGCAGAGTGGTCCTTGTCCTGTCCTATAGATGTCCTTTGACTTGAGTTTTTCATGTAAGTCCTTAAAAACAGCAATGCGGTTGTGTCATATAGAGAATCCTTAAAAATAGCAGAGCGGTCCTTGTCTTCTAATACAAACCAAACCATCTTTGACTAGCATTTTTGAAGCCGGTCTTTAAAAACAGCAGAGCGGTCCTTGTCCTGTAATATAAATAATCTTTGACTAAAATTTTTTAAATCCATCCTTAAAAACAGCAGAGCGGTCCTTGTCTTGTAATATAAACCATCATTGACTTGCATTTTTGAAGCGTGTCTTTAAAAACAGCAGAGCGGTCTTTGTCCCGTCATATAAATGATCTTTGACTAGCATTTTTTAAGTCGGTCCTTAAAAACAGCAGAGTGGTCCTTGTCCTGTTATATAGACCATCTTTGACTTGGATTTTTGAAGCCTGTCTTTAAAAACCGCATGATCTTTTTTTTTTATTATTATTTTTTTTTTGTCATGAAAAAGGGAGGTTTTTGTCATGAAAATACTTTTTTTGGGTTGGTGCACTAATTGTAAGTGTATCTTATGTTTTTTATGTTGATTTAATTAAAAAAATAAAATAAATAAAATGAAAAAAAAAATATATATATATATATGTATATATATATATATATATATATGTATATATATATATATATATATATGTATATATATATATATATATATATATATATATATATATATATGTATATATATATATATATATGTATATATATATATATATATATATATATATATATATATATTTTGCGGCCCGGTACCAATCGAGCGGGCCGCGGCCCGGTGGTTGGGGACCACTGTTATAGATGATTTTTGACTAGCATTTTTTAAATCAGTCCTTAAAAACAGCCAATCGGTCCTTGTCTAGTAATATAAACCATCTTTGACTTGCATTTTTGAAGCTGGTCTTTAAAACAGCAGAGCGGTCTTTGTCCTGTCACATAAATGATCTTTGAATAGCATTTTTGAAGTCGGTCCTCAAAAACAGCAGAGTGGTCCTTGTCCTGTTGTATAGACCATCTTTGACTTGCATTTTTGAAGCCTGTCTTTAAAAACAGCAGAGTGGTCCTTGTCCTGTTATATAGACCATCTTTGACTTGGATTTTTGAAGCCTGTCTTTAAAAACAGCATGATCTTTTTTTTTTTTTCTTCTTTTTTTTGTCATGAAAAAGGGAGGTTTTTGTCATGAAAAGAGAGTTTTTTTTGGGGTTGGTGCACTAATTGTAAGTGTATGTTATGTTTTTATGTTGATTTAATAAAAATAAATAAATAAAATGAAAAAAAAAATTAAAAAATAATAAAAAAATATTTTGCGGCCCGGGACCAATTGAGCAGGCCGCGACCCGGTGGTTGGAGACCACTGTTATAGATGATCTTTGACTAACATTTTTTAAATCGGTCCTTAAAAACAGCCGATCGGTCCTTGTCTTGTAATATAAACCATCTTAGATTTGCATTTTTGTAGCCGGTCTTTAAAACAGCAGAGCGGTCTTTGTCCTGTCACATAAATCAGTGGTCCCCAACCACCGGGCCGCGGCCCAGTACCGGGCCGTGGCCCGATTGGTACCGGGCCGCAGAAGAATTTTTTATTTAAAAAAAAAAAAAAAAAAAAAAAGTTTTTTTTTTTATTAAATCAACATAAAAAACACAATATACACTTAAAATTCGTGCAAAAACCACAAAAACCTCCCTTTTTCATGACAAAAACCTCCCTTTTTATGACAAAAAAGAAAAAAGAAAAAGAAAAAAAAAGGACACCCCCCCGGGCCGCGGGACAAATTATTAAGTGTTGACCGGTCTGCGGATACAAAAAGGTTGGGGACCACTGATATAAACGATCTTTGACTAGCATTTTTAAGTCGGTCCTTAAAAACAGCAGTGCGGTCCTTGTCCTGTCATATAAATCTTTGACTTGTATTTTTGAAGTTGGTCCTTAAAAACAGCAGAGTGGTGTCTTGTTATATAGACCATCTTTGACTTGCATTTTTGAAGCCTGTCTTAAAACAGCATAGCGGTCTTTGTTCTGTCTTATAGATTATCTTTGACCAGCATTTTTTAAATCGGTTCTTAAAAACAGCAGTGCGGTCCTTGTCCCGTCATATAGATGATCTTTGACTAGCATTTTTGAAGTCGGTCCTTAAAAACAACAGAGCGGTCCTTGTCCTGTCATAAAGACCATCTTTGACTTGCATTTTTGAAGCTGGTCTTCAAAAACAGCATAGCGGTCTTTGTTCTGTCTTATAGATGATCTTTGACTAGCATTTTTTTATATCAGTCCTTAAAAACAGCCGAGCGGTCCTTGTCTTGTAATATAAACCATCTTTGACTTGCATTTTTGAAGCCGGTCTTTAAAAACAGCAGAGCGGTCTTTGTCCTGTCATATAAATGATCTTTGACTAGCATTTTTGAAGTCGGTCCTTAAAAACAGCAGAGCGGTCCTTGTCTTGTAATATAAACCATCTTTGACTTGCATTTTTGAAGCCGGTCTTTAAAAACGGCAGAGCGGTCTTAGTCCTGTCATATAAATGATCTTTGACTAGCATTTTTGAAGTCGGTCCTTAAAAACAGCAGTGCGGTCCTCGTCCTTTCATATAAATCTTATACTTGTATTTTTGAAGTTGGTCCTTTGCCTTGCATTTTTGAAGCCTGTCTTTAAAAACAGCTTAGCGGTCGTTGTTCTGTCTTATAGATTATCTTTGACTAGCATTTTTTAAATCGGTTCTTAAAAACAGCAGTGCGGTCCTTGTCCCGTCATATTAATGATCTTTGTCTAGCATTTTTTAGGTCTGTCCTTAAAAACAACAGAGCGGTAATTGTCCTGTCATATATACCATCTTTGACTTGCATTTGTGAAGCCGGTCTTTAAAAACAGCAGAGTGGTCCTTGTCCTGTCATATAAAGGATCTTTGACTTGCATCTTTAAAGTAGGTCTTTAAAATACAGCAGAGTGGTCCTTGTCCGGTCATATAGAGAGAGGATCTTTGACCTTTACATTTTTAAAAACAGCAAAGCTGTCCTCAGGGTCTTGGACTTTCTGTAACACAGTAGCCTTAGTGAACAAGTTAAGCTATGGCAGAGCCTTGCATTGACATGATATGAAGTATGATATTAAAGGGAGATGTGTGGTCTGCCATACTTCACGTTCGAAAAATGTAGGTTGAATTGAGCAATTCAGATTCTAAGCAGCTCTTTTTGACTGCCTTTTCATGACCAAAAAACTGATTCTATAAAAATTACAAATTTTCCAGCACCCATATTACCTTTTGCCATTAGCTGGTCATTTCAGTGATCATATTTACCAGAAAAAAATGATATTTATGGGGAGGTGTTGGAGTGTAATATGCTCACATTAGCTTTCCAATCACCTAGAACCAACAATGTAATGTTGGTGTCAATATGAAATTTATTGTACCACAGTGACCGCGGGAAAGGGCAAACCGCAGCAGCCGAGCCCCGGCATGAGGAGGACCATGTCTCTGGACGCCATCATCGGGCCCTATCTGCACGGCCACTGGCCTAAAGAACCAGAAGGCGGCTTGTGTCGCAAGGACAAATCCACTCAGGTCAGGTGACCAATCGGTGCTTTCAATCAATGTTTTTTTTTTTTAATTTTTTTTACAAGCTAAGCTGCTGTTGTGGCGTCCAGAGGGCAAGATTGGGTTGAAGATAAGCTCGCATATTTTGTGGCCTTCAAACCGCAGCCTTGAGCATGAGTGAGAAGAGTCGGCTGCACCCATCCTCCCTGCTCGCAAACTTCCTTTTTGCTTTGCTGCATTGCTTTTGTTCCACCCTACAAGCTTGCACCTTTAGCTTCTCATTTTGTCCTCCATTAAATTTGCAGTGCAAGTGTACCCAATGAAGTGTTGTCAATCCCTAGACGCCACACTCCTGGTCAGACAAAACACACAGCAGGAGGGACGTCGATGACATCATCGCGAGCAGCAGCATCGCCTCCAACCACAAGCGCTCGGCATCATGGGGCAGCGTCGAGCATCTCCAGGAAGTGAGTTTTTTTTTTTTTTTGTTGCTCAACACATCATCAATAAACTACTTTTCAAAGACGTCGCTGATTACTGTGTGAAATCGCAACAAGGTGATTGACTGAAGGTAACCTCTGGCTTCGCCGTTGCAGATCGCCAAACTAAAACAACAGCTGCACCAGCGCTACAAACCTGCCGTCTCGGGGGGACACGACAAAGACCGCCAGCGGGGCTCGACCCTGGGGACATGTAGCCTAGGAACCACTCAGGTGCCACTTCACGACATGCTTCACTACATCATACGTGCTCTAGTATATTCTCCACAGCCCAATCATCTTTTGGGTTTCCTCCTGAAATGGGTAAAATTCTCCAGACATACTAGGGGTTTTAATGATAACCGTGGTAAAACTCCAGACGTTGGTGTAATGATGTTAAATTTTAATTATCGAAAAATCTTGATTTATAACCACACTTTGATAAACTCACAGACTTAAATGTAGGCCTGGGCGATACATCGATTTTATTTGAGATATTCAAGGTAGGGTTGTACGGTATACTGTTACTGGTATCGTGCCGCGATACTAATGAATCATATTCGGTACTATACCACCTCCCCCACCACCTCCGTCGTCGTCACGTCGTGTCATTGCTGGTTTTACAAGCACAGGAGCATGTAAGTAAGTTTCTTACAAGTATCATCCCTGCAGGACAAGGAATAGCTAAACATGCTTCACTACACACCGTAGCTCACCGGCGTCACAATGTAAACAAACACCATTGTTGGATCTACACCTAACATCCACTGTAATTTTACCAAGTACAGGAGCGTATCTACTCGATACTACTATGATTACGTCGATATTTTTTGGCATCACAACCTCTTCTTTCATTTAAAAAAAATGCACATTATGTTTATAAACTCAGGAAATATGTCCCTTGACATATGAGGACTTTGAATATGACCAATGTATGATCCTGTAACGACTTGGTATCGGATTGATATCTAAATTTGTGGTATCATCCAAAACTAAAGTAAAGTATCCAAACAGAAGATGATTACTACATTTGAACAGAAGTGTAGATAGAACACGTTAAGAGAAAGTTAGCAGATATTAACAGTAAATGGAACAAGTAGATTAATAATTAATTTTCTTCCACTTGTCTTTTATAATTTTGACCAAATACAATGTAAAATGACACAATATGTTACTGCATATGTCAGCAGACTAAATTTGGAGCCTTTTTTTGTTTACTTACTGCTAAAAGACAAGTTGTGTAGTATGTCTACTATTTTATTTAAGGACAAAATCGCAATAAGAAACATACTTTTAATGTACCGTAAGATTTTTTGGTCAAATAAAGCCAATAGTGCAATTTTTTGTGGTCCCCTTTATTTAGAAAAATATCAAAGTACAGAAAAGTATCAAAATACATTTTGGTACCGGTATCAAAATACATTTTGGTACCGGTATCAAAATACATTTTGGTACCGGTACCAAAATATTGCTATCGGGACAACACTAATTTAAGGCTTTTGTTGCAGACTATTTAATAAAATAAAATATTTGTATATTTTTCCTCTTCCTTCGGCATACATTTTGCCCTTCAGGAATTTCCGTACCTTGCGCCTCGTCCTCGTCCAAAACATGGCTAATACTAACACTAACAAGAGTGAGCCGTTTGTCCAAGAAAAGAAAAGTGTTGTCAGTAATTTGGTTTTGCGGCAATTTGCGTGGAAGAAATAACCGCACGATGCAAAGTTTGTTTTTAGAAGGCATCAGCACAACAAATGTATTCCAGCATCTGAAACCGAAGCCTCCTTTTGAGTACTGGAATTCTTTACGAAGTGAACAAGACGCAACAACAAACACATTACGAGCTAAAAAACACCTTACTATGATGATGCTGTGTATGATGAGAAAGAAGCACAATGCAAAGAACGATCACTAAATCAGTTGCTCTGCACACTGCCAAGATGTGTGAATAAAAAAGGCTGCGTTTACTTTATCCACTTACTGACACAAACTATAGTCCTCTCAATGTTTTATTTCTATATTTATTTGGATACAATTTTTATTTAAAAAAGTATGTTTTTCAACACCAAAGTTTGCGCTGTATTGATCTCAATGTCTGAGATTATTTGTATGCAATGTGCAACGCTACATTTTTGTCAACAAAGGTATACTATTGAAGCATTCTATTTTTGTCTTTTTGCTATTTTTGTCCTTGATGTGTAATGTTGTCTAAATGTAGGGTCAGTGAAAATTAATTTCCCCATGGGGACCAATAAATGTAAATGTACATCTAATCTAATATTGCCTCTCAGTGGAAGCTTTCAATTTAATTATTTGAAACTTCTTCCATTGAAAGTACAATTTATATCTGGTCTAAAAAGAACATTATTATACAAATAAAATAAAATAAATATTTTTTTAATGAAAGTTTTGAAATGTAGCTGTCTTTTGTATTGGTTTCCTTTTTAAAAAAAAGTAGGGAAAGAAATTTAGAACAAATCCTGAATAAAAAAAATTATGCGGCCTACTTATATGCTAAAATGAAAACAAGACACTAACATATTTCCACATTAAAGAAACAACATACCCCAATCTAAACATATACAAACACATTGCTGTCTGAGTAACTGCATTATATAATTGTGCACATTAGACCTAGAAGCTAGGCTCTACTAGAGCAGAGTGATCGTTCCATAACCAGAGGAATACCAGACGGAGGTGTTTTTACGGTATGTTCATGGACCACTGAACAGATTAGAACATCACAGCATCGCCTGCCAGAAATAATAAATATTAATTCATTTATTTGTTAAGCATTTTTCATTTAAATACATCTTAGAGCACTCCAGTACAAACCAATATTTAAAACAATAAAATCTTAGCCATTAAAACTAAAACACTATCATAAGGGCAAGTGGTCCAGAAACTTGAGGGTTGCTGATTCAATTCCACCTTCCGCCCTTCTATTCATGGCCATTGTGTCCTTGGGCAAGACACTTCACACACTTTGCTCCCAGTGCCACTCGTACTGGTATAAATGAAGCTTTCCCCTACTAAGCTTCAATGGATGGGTTTCTCAGTGTAAAGCGTCTTTCACACACTTATGAAAAAGCTCTATATCAATATATTTTGTTTACTCAGTGAAGCATAATAAACACAAAAAATGCAATATGATGTTTTTTGTAACAGTGTGTCTATTTACTTTAGTTATTTAAAAAAATAATAATAATTTGGTCAAAATATTTCAGTGTGTGTATAATTACTTTTTAGGCACATTCAACAAGACCTCGATAATAAACTGCTCTGCATACTCCGTTAGTGTTGTGTCCAATGATACTAAGGCATAAAACACAGAGTGATACTGTGTCCTTGATACTTTGATGCGTCTGTCACTTTAAGTAAAAAAAAAAACATGTGACTAATACAATTGCTGTGTAATTTGACTGTGAAGCGCCAAACTGTGTTTGTTAGAAAGCGCAAGTCACAGTTGCTACTAAAAGAATCGAGTGCAGTAGTGTGCCGTGCTTTGACATCGGTTTTGTCTCCATCATCGATCTAAATGGAGCTGAGGAAAAGGAAAAATTCCAGAGTCTCTGATCATTTTGATCGTATAACGCCAAATAAGGTAATTATTATTTTTTCACGTAGTTATGTCCTGTTTCATTCCACAGTCAAACTTCTCCCTGTCTTTTCTCGGCTAAAATTTATCATCTAATATATCGCAAGAAATAGTCTGCTCCACAGTCCCCATTTTGCTGCAGCAATATTTTTCCTTTATCCTTGAATCAATTCATCCTCTGACAAAAATAAAACATGCTAACTAGGGCTGCAAATCTTAGGGTGTCCCACGATTGGATTCACAATCAATTTTTTTTTCAATTCAACACGATTCTCGATTCAAAAATGATTTTTTCCAGATTTAAAAGGATTCTCTTTTCATTTAATACATAGGATTTCAGCAGGATCTACCCCAGTCTGCTGACATGCAAGCAGAGTAGTAGATTTTTTAAAAACGTTTTTATAATTGTAAAGGACAATGTTTTATCAACTGATTGCAATAATATAAATTAGCATACACCCGGAAAAGGGTGGAGTGCCATCTCTGGGTTGGGGAGGAGACCCTGCTCCAAGTACCTAGGAGTCTTGTTCACGAGTGAGGGAAGAGTGGATCGTGAGATCGACAGGCGGATTGGTGCGGCGTCTTCAGTAATGCAGACGTTGTACTGATCCGTTGTGGTGAAGAAGGAGCTGAGCCGGAAGGCAAAACTCTCAATTTACTGGTCGATCTACGTTCCCATCTTCATCTACGGTCATGAGCTTTGGGTCATGAGCAAAAGGATAAGATCACGGGTACAAGCGGCCAAAATGAGTTTCCTCCGCCGAGTGGCGGGGCTCTCCCTTAGAGATAGGGTGAGAAGCTCTGCCATCCGGGAGGAACTCAAAGTAAAGCCGCTGCTCCTCTACATCGAGAGGGGCCAGTTGAGGTGGTTCGGGCATCTGGTCAGGGTGCCATCCGAACGCCTCCCTACAGAGGTGTTTAAGGCACGTCCAACCGGTAGGAGGCCACGGGGAAGACCCAGGACACGTTGGGAAGACTATGTCTCCCGGCTGGCCTGGGAACGCCTCGGGATCCCCCGGGAAGAGCTAGACGAAGTGGCTGTGGAGAGGGAAGTCTGGGCTTCCCTGCTTAGGCTGCTGCCCCTGCGACCCGACCTCAGATAAGTGGAAGAAGATGGATGGATGTTTTAACTATTGAACAAACCAAAAATATGACTTATTTTATCTTTGTGAAAACATTGGACACAGTATGTTGTCAAGCTTATGAGATGCGATGCAAGTGTAAGCCACTGTGACACTATTGTTCTTTTATTTTTATATTTATAAATGTCTAATGATAATGTCAATGAGGGATTTTTAATCATTGCTATGCTGAAATTATAATTAATATTGATACTGTTGTTGATAATATTAATTTTTGTTTCACTACTTTTGGTTTGTTCTGTGTCGTGTTTGCGTCTCCTCAATTGCTCTGTTTATTGCAGTTCTGAGTGTTGCTGGGTCAGGTTTGGTTTTGCAATTGGATTGCATTGTTATGGTATTGCTGTGTATTGTTTTGTTGGATTGATAATAAATTAATTAATTTTAAAATATAGATTTTTAAAAAAATGAGAATCGATTCTGAATCTCACAACGTGAGAATCGCGATTCAAATTCGAATCCATTTTTTCCCCACACCCCTAATGCTAACGTTAGCTTAGTGTTCCTGTCGCTCTGAATCCTGCAGTATTATCCTCCACTGTCTTCACTTTGCTGCTGTGGCCCTCGCTGACTAGAAATGACGAAAATAAACATGTATTTTAACTATCTCATATCTGTAGATGCTGCAGTATTTTGCTCCATGGTCCAACTTCTTGCTTCTTTCTGTCTCCTTCTGATGGAAATGGTATTTTAATAAGTGGCTTAAAATTAGAAAAATAAACCCGTAGCCATGTCTTATCTGTAGAGGCTGCATGATTTAACTCCATGGTCAAACCTTTTCCTGCCCTTAGTGTCCTTTTGGATTACATTTTTCTTTGCTGCAGTGATCCTTGTCCTTGATCCTTGATACAATTTCTCTTTTCATAACAAAAAATAAAACATGCTAATATTAGCTCCCAGTTGCTGCAATTGTGGATGTTGCTGTATTATACTCCACAGTCTCCAATTTGCTGCTGGGGCCCTCTGTCTTCTGTCCCCCTGTCTTGAAATTTGCCTATTAATAAGCAGCTAAAAAATACAAATAAAAAACCTGTTGCTCCATCTTATTTGTGGATGCTGAAGTGTTAAATTCCACAGTCAAAAACGTCTTGCTTCCCTCAATCTTCTTTCCGATAAAATTAGCCTCCTAATCAGCAGCTAGAAATGACAAAAAAAACACAACATGTAGCTATGTTTTATATGTGGATGCGGGAGGGTTTAATTCCTCAGTCAAACTTATTGCTGCCCTCTGTCTCCATTTGGATAAAATTGATCTAATAAGCAGTAAGAAATGACAAAAATAAACACAAACCTATGTCTTATCTGTTGATGTTGAATGAAGTATTTTATTTCACAGTCAGATTTCTGGCTGCCTTCAGTCTCCTTTGGAAAACATGTACCCCCTAATAAGGAGCTGGAAATGACAAATAAGCATTTAGGGTTTTATTCTCCAGTCAAACTAATTGCTTACTAATAATTAGCTCGAAAATTGTAAAAAAAAAAAAATGTCCATATATATGGAGGCTGCAGTATTATAATCATTGGTGAACATTTTTTTTGCTGCCCCTCAGTCTCGACTTGGATAGAACTTGTCTTTTAATAAACTACTAGCAAAAGCTCTGAATGCTCCATAGTATCCACTTTGTTGCAGAATAAGACTGAGGCTAAAAGTTGTCTTTTGATGGTAAAACCGAAGTCATAACCAGGAAGTTGCATATGAAGAAACAATCTTCTTTCAAGAGGTGAGTGTGTGAAGGAGTGTGTGGTCAGGTTCTACACCATCGGAGCGATGAAATGGTGCAGCCCAGTACAGGAAACGAAAGTGCTTAAACGCTGAAGCAACAGAAAGGACACAACAATCATGCGGCTTCTGCTTTCCAGCACAGCTGTTGCATGATTTTGTTTCGTTTTCAATAGAACAAACTTTGTGAAGCACTCTCTATGAAATTCCTGCCCTGTCACGCCATGGAATTTGCTTCAGAAGCACGCCCAATGCAATAAACGCACATTCGAGGTCCTTTTAAAATGGCGCCCGTTTGAAGATTTCTCTTTAATCCTAAACATGTTTGTGTCACCAGACTCAGCCCATTCCCATCCCGCTGGCTCCCTTGTCTACGCTGGTCCCTCGCCTGCGCTGCAGCGTGGAAGGCCTCAACCAGGAGCTGGAGGGCATGTTCATCTGCCAGCCGTCGCACCAGCAGCACCAGGTAACGCCGTGTGCATCGACCCGCATACAGAAGGCCACGCCAGTCCCTGACTTCCTGTCTTTTTAATGAAATGTAAATTTTCCTGTGGGAACTCCCCTGAAGGAATCAATAAAGTACTGTCTATCAATCTTTACAGTTCTTGGAGGTTCCAGATGGACACCGTGCTCCTGTGCCGCCTCAGAGCTGCAGCAGCGGATCACAGAGCGACCCGGCCTCCGTGTCGCCTCCCTCGCCTTCGTCGTCTGCCTCATCCTCCCCATGCTCCACATCCGAGGACGCCCCTGTGAACGTGCATCAAGGTACGGAGCAAAACTAACTGCCATCTTTTGATGAACTCAAACTACGTTGTGGCATTGTGTCTTTTTTAATTTATTTTATTTTTTAACATTAGGCTTGGATCTCCTGTCTCCGGTTTCATCCCTGAGTGAGGCCGACCTCTCGTTGCCTCTGCTCATCTCCTCCTCGCCGGGCCCCAACAAGAGCTGCTGCTTCCAGAGAGAACCCCCAGAGGGCTGCGAAAAGATCCGAGTCTGGGAGGAGAACAGGTATGATGAAAAGTAAGTGTAGACCTATTTATTTCATTACAAAATAACCTAATAAGATTGAAAATATTCCCCCCTATTTGCTTGGATGCGAAATGCACACATCACTTAAATGTAATTAGGGCTGCATGTAGGGCTGGGCGATATATCGATATAAATGATACATCGCAGGTTTGTTTCTGTGCGATATAGAAAATGACTATATCGTAATATTCGATTATATGTCCTCACGCAGTTGCTTTTAGCTGCGGGCATTACACAACAGGCTTTTTTCACTCCTTCTCGTGTTTCCTTCTCACAAAGACTGAAAACAAGCCCGCCTTCTTAGATACGTCACATACTCTCGCGCGTGTAGCGTCATACACTCTCGCCGACCAGAGAGGTAGCAGCATGGCTAACGTTAGCAGAGGGCATTAAAATACAGGCGTGTCTCACTCCTCCTCGTTTCTCCTACTCACAGAGACGGAAAACAAGCCCGCCTTCTTACATACGTCACATACTCTCGCGCGTCTAGCATCATACGCTCTCGCCGACCAGAGAGGTAGCAGCATGGCTAACGTTAGCTGAGAGTTCGTATAAGCGGTGCGGAGCTTGTGACATTACAAGAGAGAGAAGGTGCGAAACTGATCACAAATGGAGGAAGAACAATAAATGCCCAAAATAAAGAGCAAGGTGGTTTGGCTTCAAGTGGGAAGATATTCAGCAGACAACCGCAATATGCAAAGTATGCAGCAGAAGTGTTACTACAAAAAGGTAGTAACACTATTAATTTGTTCTTTCATTTAAAAAGTCACCCGTGAGAGAATGAGGAGTATTTAATAAATACAGTTTTGGTCAGTTGACTTAGTTGTAATTTCCCTCTCTGCATGAAAGTTTCAAAGTAGCATATATTAATGCAGTATGAAGAAGAATGTTTTAATATAGACACATAGAATCATCATACTGCTGTGATTAAATGCATCAAGTGTTCATTCAAGGCCAAGGCAAAATATCGTAATATATATATCGTATATATATGGCAATATGGCATAAAAATATCGCAATATTAATAAAAGCCAGTATCGCCCAGCTCTAGGCATGTATCGATTAGTTTCATAATTGAGTAATCTTTTGATTAGTTTGACGATTAATCGAATAATCCGATAAAACACACTTCATACCCTCAATGCATACTTTAGGGAAAGCAGTTTAAATAACACAATTTTTTCTGTTGCTTTAACCTTAATCGTTTTTGTAATAAATGGACTTCATCAATATTGAAATTACATTTTTAACATGTGTGTTAATAAAAATTTAATCACCCGCCTCCACATCGACTGCGTCTTCTTCCTGTCGATTTTTAACGCTTACATATCGAGATTACTGACAAATATGGATGTATAGCGTTAATATTTTATCCATATGATACCCTTATCAATATTCCTTATCGGTACTTTATGTAATTGGTGTAAATAAAGATTTTCAAAATGCAATTTTATTACAATTTTCATTGGCAGAAGAGGTTAACATCATGTAACATCTCACAGCAGAGAAGTGTTTTATCACCACCAACAAGTCAACAGTGTTTGCAATATAATAGTTATGTCAACATCTTGTGAAGACCACACCGAGTCGTCACTGTATTTCTATTCATGACAATTACACTCAGATGGAAATAATATTTATGTAGGGAGAGCAAGGATATTTTACAGGATACTGTACATCATATTCTAATTCATATTGTATTAAATCTATCTAATAAATAAATACGGTCAATTAGCATATTAGGTGAGTGTGCCGTTAAGCAAGATGTGTTTTGATGCCACGCAAACACGGCGCAATGGAGTGACGTCCGACAGCGACTAGAGAACTTACAGCGGATGCTGTCTAGCCTTTGAGCAACTTAATGGATTATTGAGTTATATAAAATGTGTCGCTTATTTGAATGGATTATTACTGGCCTGTGGATTAATGGATCGCTAAACACTGGACTTAAAGAGTCTTTTGCGGAGAAAATATTGTTGTTACAAACTTTGCGTGGTGTTGCTTCCTTATTTGTGATTACTCCAAGCCAATTATTACATCCTTATAGGACTGGGCGATGTGGGGGAAAAAAAATCATCCGATCTCCATTAATATCACAATTTTTTTTACATTGTTTTTAACCTGCCAGTTTTATAGCATATTTACTAAAAACAAATACACTAAGAATTAGTTCAGTGTTTTAAAAACATTCAAAGTGAATGTAACAGTTTTTTGTTTTTTTTTAAATACATAAACAAGGTTAATTGTTTTTTAGCACTTTGCCTTTCCTTTCTTTTAAATGGACAACATTTTAATAATCATTTTAATTGTTGAAACAGCTGAATGAGCTGCACAGTCACAGTATGAGTAAATATGATTATGAATGAATTGTCATCTATGTTGTTGGTAAGCACATGCCTAAAATATCAAACTGCATTTAGAAGTCGATGGAAAAACTCGGGCCATTAAATATGTGTACACTTTATTAAACAGTATAAGTCGACTAATCGTTAAGATAATCTTTGACTAATTGCCTATCAAAATAATCGTTAGTTGCAGCCCTGGCTGTAATGCTCCGACAACCCCTTAAGCAGTGCAGCTTTGTAGCTTACCCAAAGTCATACTAAATATTTTGACGTATTTTCTAGCATTGTGTATAATGTTCTACATTCTCAATGAAACATCAAAGTTTTGGTCTTTCTTTTTTGCTTGTACTTGCTAGCGTCATTTTTATTGAACAGGCATCAACCTACAGTACGTACACATGACCTTTTATGGGCGACTGCCATCTACTGGTCACACTTAACAGTACACCATGTACCACAACCAGAATGAATACCATATTTTCCAGACTATAAGGTGCACTTAAAATATTTTTTTTTCTTCAAAACGCTACATTGAATTTGGTGCGCCTAATGCAGGGGTCAGCAACCCAAAATGTCGAAAGAGCCATATTGGACCAAAAATACAAAAACAAATCTGTCTACAGCCGCAAAAAATTAAAAGCCATATTATATACAGATAGTGTGTCATGAGACATAAATTGAATTAAGAGGACTTAAAGGAAAGTAAATGAGCTCAAATATAGCTACAAATGGGGCATAATGATGCAATATGTACATACAGCTTGCTGAAACAGTATGTCAGCATCGATTACCTTGCAGTCATGCAGTGACCAAATATGTCTGATTAGCACTCCACGCCAGTCAATAACGTCAACAAAACTCACCTTTGTGCATTCACGCACAACGTTAAAAGTTTGGTGGACAAAATGAAACAGAAAAAGAAGTGGCATAACACATCTTAGAAAGTCGGAGAAAGTTTTACATGTAAACAAACCACGGTGAGTTCAATAACCGCCAAAATTAGTAGGACAAAACGGTGCTCTCCAAACACTAGAATCAGTGATGCATGTTTAATGTAAACTGTGTGCTTTATAACAATTAGGGGGAGGTTTGTGTCACGTTTTCCTCCTACAGAAATCATATTAACGCAAATTAACGCAAACAAAAACATTTTTTCCCCTCATCTTTTTTCATTTTTCATACATTTTTGTTAAAGCTCCAGAGAGCCACTAGGGCGGCGCTATAGCTGCGGCTCTAGAGCTGCGGGTTGCCGACCCCCGGCCTAATGTAAGGATTACGTTTCCTTGAGCTTACCCACCTCGAAGCGATTTTAATTTGGTACTTGGTGTAATGATCAGTGTGACCAATAGATGGCAGTCAAACATAAGAGATAAGTGTAGGCTGAACCGTTTTGATGTGCTTCAACATACGAGTATTATGGTGTGTGTGTGTATAAGGTATGCCATATTATCTGGTGTTTTGTTCCAAAATATTATGCAAAAGCAACTTTTCCTACATTCTGCTACCTGCTGATATGTTTTTGGGATCTGCAAAAATCCTGAAAAATTGTGCACCTCTGCCTTTGTAGTCCATGACGACACCATAGTTGATAAGTTTCTTCTTTTTCTCTATCTTCTTCTTATGGGACATTCATCCTCAGCTGTTGCCATTTCTAATATAAAGTAGTGTAAAAATCTTACTTATATCTGTCAGTAAACTCGCCGTGAGAGCGCTAAAACATACCGGTGTTGTGAGTTTACATTAATCACCCAAGGAACTCTAGTTATTAGAGAGTTCCGGTCAGACGGTTTTTCATGGGACACATTTCCGGTGTTGTTTCCGGATGAGGAAATGCTGCTCCGTTAATGATTTAGGTAAAGTCTGAATGTCATTAAAACAGTTAGCTCCATCTTTTGACACTTCTTCCACTCCCGTCCTTGCACGCTACACGGCTACAAAAAGATGACGGGGGTAAGACGCTGTCGAAAGTGAGCCACGTAAATAAGACCGCCCACAAAATGGCGCATCCTGAACCAACTGTGAGAAAGCGGCTTGAAGATCATTTGTAAAACATAACCTTTGCAACATTTTGACCAAAGAACCACCATCACATGTTATGCAGACCACAAGGAAGTGTTTTACATTTAGAAAAAAAATGATCTTTTAATGCGCCCTATAATCCGGTGCGCCTTATATATGAAAAAAGGATCAAAAATAGGCTATTCATTGGCAGTGCACCTTATAATCCTATGGTCCGGAAAATACGGTACATATGTAAGGCTTAAATAAAAATATTTTAAGTGCGCCTCATGGTCCGAAAAACATGATACTCCAAAAAATGACATGTCATATTTGACAGTTTACAATTAAATTCTTGCAAAAAAAGATTTAGCTTGTTGCCCAAAAAGCACTATTCTAAAGTGTTCTTAGTTCTAATTACATGACATTTATTTCTACCCATGGCATTATATAACATAAAGTTAATGTTGTTTTTTTTGCTCTTTTTCAGCACTTGCAACCAGCCCAAGCCAGTGGTAGCGGTCTCCTCCTGCCCAGACCCCAACAAGGTCAACTTTACCCCCCATGGGGGTTCCGCCTTCTGCCCCGTCAGCCTCCTTAACCCTTTACTCCCCTCCATGGACCTGCTGTTCTGTAGCCTGGCCGTCTCCAGCCAGGGTGGATCACGTGCCAGCAACAAGGTGGACCCTTTTGTTGCCGTTTCTGGCGAGGGTTTCGTGCGTGGCGACTCCTAATACTTCATTCTCTGTGAGTTGTGTTACTAGTGTTGCTTTGATTTAGAAAAGCCTTCTTTTTCTATCGGAAATGTTTATTAAAAAAAAAAAAAATCTTAATAATGAAAACAATCAATCCAAAGGGTTTTTTGTATTTTGTGTGATCCAAAGACTGTCTTTAGACCAAGTGTGAGGGATAAGATTGAGGAGTTTTAGGTTATTTAAATGTTTGTATCACCTCGCACCGTCGGTGTACGAAGCTCGACAAATCACTCATGTGCTGTTTAATGATGTCCGACTGAAGGGTTTTACTGCGTAGCGTCATAGATGACAGCTTCCCTGCCATAAACAGTTTGTTAGAAGATAAAAAGGAAAAGGGCACACGTTGATGGACTTAGTAACAAGTTTGTCTGATTTTTTTGGGAAGTTGACTGCCTATCTCAGAGCGTCCAAAGTGAAGCCCTGGGGCTACTTTCTTTTTATTGGCCTCAAAAAATGCTGAAAAAAAGAGCGCAATAGTTGAATTGGTGATATTATTAACGCTACTAATAGTACGCTTTATCACGTCTGGTTGTTGTTATTTTTTTTAGCTACTTGTGTTGGGTTCCTATCTGTTAACTAAATTTAAAACGTTAAAAATATCCCCCAAACACTTTGCTTATTAACTATGGGCGGTAAATGTTTGGCCACCCTTGACAAGCCAGTTTTTGTAGTGTAGAATTGTCACGTTCTCCTCTTTTATTTCTGGTAGACACGTTTGCACAAATAGATTCATTTTTGTCCCCCACTTTTTGTACTTCTACATAAGTAGTAGTTGTGTGAATCTTCAATTAATCTGCAAAATAAGCTAAAAAAAAAAAAGAGAAAAAACCCTGTTGTAGTTTTGGAGTTCACATAATCAAAACAGGTGTTACATGAAATATTGTATCAGGTAGATTTGTATGCACTTCAAGGAAAGGGTTTTTTATACGAGTCTTCCTTCCATGCGTAGTTTTTGCACGGCTGGAACATTAAAGTAGTCTGACCTTTTTTAGATATAGAATCCTTGTAAAATGTTCCATTCCAATGATTTGTGGATGCTATGGAAGAAGAGAGGGGTGGGGGGTTTCTATCTCAGGTACTGTTTTGTCTACATAAATAGACCATGGACCATGTGTGAGGTCTTTTGTCCCTTTTATTAAACGCTGAAACAGGTCAGTTTTCTGCTTCTTAAGTCTTCATTTGGATGTGTGTAAACTGACATATTTCCACAAAAAAGCTACTTTTGTGATATAGTACAGTATTCATTATATGGCTCCAGTTTTGATATCATTGCATCCAATTATTTTTTTTGTCTTGCTTTTTTACTTTTATTTTACCATATTTTGTATTGATTGAAAAATTATCCCCCTCGTAACCCAAGAATGCAGTAGTATGAGGCAGTGTTTTTCAACCACTGTGCCGCGGCACACTAATGTGCCATGATATACAATCTGGTGTGCCGTGGGAGATTATTTAATTTCACCTGTTTAGGGTACTGATAGGTTGCAGCACCCCCTGTTACCCCGAAAGGGACAAGGAGTAGAAAATGGATGGGTGGGGTAAAAATATTTTTTGCAAACCAGTAATTATAGTTTGCAAATAATATGCGGTTGTTGAGAGTCAGTGCTGTCTAGAGCTCAGCAGAGTAACCGTGTAATACTCTTCCATATCAGCAAGTGGCAGCAGGTAGCTAATTGCTTTGTAAATGTTGGGAACATGGTTTGTCATGATCACAATATGCAGACCACAGCGGGAGGAAACATGCAGGTGAAAAGGTGTCTAATGCTTAAACAAAAAAATAAACAAAAGGCGAGTGCCGCTAAAAGAAGGCATTGAAGCTTAGAGATGGCTATGCAGAACAAAACTAAAACCTAACCGGCTACACAATAAACAAAAACAGAATGCTGGACGACAGCAAAGACTTACTGTGAAGCAAAGACGGCGTCCACAAAGTACACCCGTACATGACATGACAATCAACAATGTCCCCACAGAGAAGGATAGCAACAACTTAAATAGTTTTGATTGCTAAAACAAAGTAGATGTGGGGAATAGTGTTTGAGGATGACATGAAACTGCTACAGGAAATCACCAACAAAACAGAAAAAGCCACCAAAATAGGAGCGCAAGACAAGAACTGAAACACTACACACAAGAAAACGACAAAAAACTTAGAATAAGTCACGATGTGATGTGACCGATGGTGACAGTACACCTACTTGAGATAAGAGTTATATTAATGCATTGCTGGTTATGCGTTAAAGTTAAGTTAAAGTTAAAGTACCACTGATTGTCACACACACACACTAGGTGTGGTGAAATTTTTCTTCTGCATTTGACCCAACCCCTTGATCACACCCTGGGAAGTGAGGGCAGCAGCGGTTCCGCGCCCGGGAATCATTTATGGTGATTTAACCCCCAATTCAAACCATTGATGCTGAGTGCCAAGCAGGGAGGCAATGGGTCACATTTTTTTTTATAGTCTTTGGTATGACTCAGCCGAGTTTTGAACTCACAACCTACCGATCTCAGGGCGGACACTCTAACCACTAGGCTTAAGTCATGTCTGACAATTGCGGCAACAACTTTTTACTCTCAATATCTGCTGCGGAGTTACATTCCTTAATGTTTTCTGCTGGTGGTGTGCCTCCAGATTTTTTCAATTAAAAAAATGTGCCTCTGCTCAAAAAAGGTTGAAAAACACTGTTATAAGGGACATTGAGACAAATGCATCAAATTGCAAAAATAGATGTGCGAAACCTGTTTAACAAGGTGCGGCTGGCAGCATCATTCATGAGTGAAAAAGTGACAAAATGAAAAAACCAAAAAAGTTTCAATTTCAAATGACCATTTACTGTTTTTTTCCCCATGTCTAATGTTAGCATGTGTGAAAAATATTACATAAAAATATAGTTAAATTTTTTTTTTAAATATTTGATTAAAAAATGTTCTTTCTACTTTAAAACTACAAAATCTGATGAATAAAACTACTTTTATTGGCTTTGGTTACATGAAAATAATTCTGACAAATATTGTGCCACATTTTTTTCACCCTATACAATTTAATCCTCAGGTGACAAAAACTGACGTTTGTACTTTCATGAATTTTTGCTGTATTTTGCACATCTTTTTTCTTGTTATACATTCTGTTTCCTAAGAGGGTTTTATCATGTTCCATCCATTTTTCTACCGCTTGTCCCTTTCTGGGTCGTTGGGCATGCCGGAGCCTATCCCAGCCGCACACGGGCGGAAGGCGGCGTACACCCTGGACAAGTCGCCACCTCATCGCAGGGCCAACACAGATAGACAGACAACATTCACACTCAAATTCACACACTAGGGCCAATTTAGTGTTGCCAATCAACCTATCCCCAGGTGCATGTCTTCATTTTTAAATGTAAATGTCCGTTACAAAACACTGGCGGTCATTCAACAATGCTCCAAAGCCAAACAGGACATACACTATATTGCCAAAAGTATTTGGCCATCCAAATGATCATAATCAGATGTCCTAATCACTTGGCACAGGTGTATAAAATCAAGCACTTAGGCATGGAGACTGTTTCTACAAACATTTGTGAAAGAATGGGCCGCTCTCAGGAGCTCATCACTGTCATAGGATGCCACCCGTGCAACAAATCCAGTCGTGAAACTTCCTCGCTCCTAAATATTCCAAAGTCAAATGTCTGCTATATGATAAGAAAATGAAAGTTTGGGAACAACAGCAACTCAGCCCCAAAGTGGTAGGCAACGTAAACTGAGAGGGGTCAGCGGAAGCTGAAGCGCATAGTGCAAAGAGGTCCTCGACTTTCTGCACAGTCAGTTGCTACATAGCTCCAAACTTAAAGTGACCTTCCAATTAGCCCACCTACAGTACGCAGGCAGCTTCATGGAATGGGTTTCCATGGACGAGCAGCTGCATCTAAGTCATAAATCACCAAGTCCCATGCAAAGAGTCGGATGCGGTAGTCGTCACTGGACTCTAGAGCAATGGAGACACATTCTCTGTAGTGATTAATCGAACTTTTCCATCTGACAATCTGATGGACGAGTTTGGGTTTGGAGGTTGCCAGGAGAACGGTACATGAGTGTGAAATTTGGTGGAGGAGGAATTATGGTGTGTGGTTGTTTTTCAGGAATTAGGCTTGGCCCCTTTGTTCCAGTGAAAGGAACTTTGAATGCTCCAGGATACCAAAAAATCTTGGACAATTCCATGCCCCCAACCTTGTGGGAACAGTTTGGAGCGGGCCCCTTCCTCTTCCAACATGACTGTGCACCAGTGCATAAGGCAAGGCCCATAAAGACATGGATGACAGAGTTTGGTGTGGATGAACTTGACTGGCCTGCACAGAGTCCTGACCTGAACCCAGATAGAATACCTTTGGGATGAATTAGAACAGAGACAGAGAGCCAGGCCAACATCAGTTTGTGACCTCACCAGTGCGCTTTTGGAAGAATGGTCGAAAATTCCTATAAACACACTCCGCAACCTTGCGGACAGCATTCCAAGAAGAGTTGAAGCTGTAAAAGCTGCAAAAGATGGACTGACATCATTGTGACCCATATGGGTTAGGAATGGGATGGCATTTCGAGTTCATATGTAAGTCAAGGCATGTGGCCAAATACTTTTGACAATATAGTTCATTTTTCAAAGACCATAAAATATTTGGCATTTTTTTCCACCTTTTTTTTAGCACACTTAATAAACTTCAGCCCTCAACAAACATACTAAACACGTAATGTTTTGTGAAATATTTTGAAAACATTTCAAACAAATGTCATGATGTCATATATATTTGAATAACATGAATTTTATTTTTATGATCTAAACCTGTGACATTATCTTATCAAAAGGCCTTTACAAGAGTAAAACTGTAAACCAAACGTCCTACATTCTGTATATTTTTATTAAGTACTGAAATTTGAGCAAAAAAAAAAAAAAAAAGAGCCAAATGTTTATGCCCTTCAAAAACGTATGGACTTATATGTCCTGTTTGGCTTTAAAGATAATTTAAGTTGAATGAAACTGCTCGTTGTGTCTCAATCACCCTTAGGAGTTCAAACCCCGGCCGAGTCATACCAAAGACTATAAAAATGGGACCCTGCTTGGCACTCAGCATCAAGGGTTGGAATTGGGGGTTAAATCACCAAAAATGATTGCTCGGCGTGGCTACCGCTGCTGCTCACTGCTCCCCTCACCTCCCAGGGGGCGAGGGTGACGGGTCAAATCCAGAAAATAATATCACCACGCTTAGTGTGTGTGTGTGTGCGACAATCAAAAGAAAAAAATATACATTTTTTTAATTATATATATTAAGCAATTTCTATACAACAATGCCCTCTAGTGGTTCAACAGCATAGCGATGACGTCTGATATGATTGGATGCCTATGGAGGTCTTTGATGGAAACAGGAAATGGCAATGTAACAGCTTTTTTATTTTTTTGTCATTTTTTTTAGCAATTGCTTATTTGCTTCTTTATCCAAAAATGTGTCTCTTCAAACAATTACATTCATCACAGTTTTGATGACTAATCCCAAACTGTTTATTTCCGGGGGAGACGCACGAGTCCGTTCGTGCCGGCATCCATGTATGGTCAACAAAGGCTGGCATGCGCAGTTACGTCATACGCACGAAAGAGTCCTCGTAAACACTTTTCTTGTTTTGATCACACAAAAAGACTAACCTCACAAACTAAACATGAATAAAGCATTTTCCTTTTAAAAGACTGTCAGCGGCCGTTGGGGTCGCGCTGCGTGCTGATTGGCTGACCGCACAGGAGGCGGTGGCGTGTGTACTTCAGGGGTCCTTCCGATCTGTCGGAAACCGCAGAGCAGCGCAGTTGGAGCAGCGCCGAACCCACCTACAATTTGTTTTTTTTCTAATCCTCATAGCCACCATGACTATGCTGGGGACTGTCGCCAAACAGCTCAAGAATCATCCAGCTGTGAGTTTGATACATCGGCGGTGTTTTCATTTTCTGGATATGATTTCGAAAATGACCCGGTGACATTGAAATGCGTCTCGTTGCAGCGGTTAGAGGACAAATGCTCTTTTCAATACAAAGCCGTTGTTAATCATACTGACACTTAATTCACCTTTATTAACGACAATGTCTTATACTGTAAAGCTATTTAGGACAACCATATATAATAGCTTTTAATTTCAATAAAATATGACAATATGTCATACAGGCCTCTGGTAGCATTCCACGACAGGTATGCATTATTGGTATTCATGCCTCCATATTCCTGTGACGTTTTTTTTTTAAAACAATATTCAAGTGTGTAAAGCATGGTGCACCACCATTTATGTAGCGTGCAGCTGCACGTACAGTAGGTGCTGTTTATATTTTCAAAGTAAACACCTCTATAGTACAGTGGGGGCAGCAAGGGCCGCCATTTTTACAAAAAAAACCCCATTATACATCCATTCTCCCATGTATTAGTCATCTGATCTATTGTTTTCTATTACACCTGATAAAACATGCAATCTGTCATGGTACGGCTTTAGTTATTTTGTCTTCACATCCATTTGGACTGCATAAAGCAGGGATCACCAACGAGGTGCCCGCGGGCACCAGGGAGCCCGTAAGGACCAGATGAGTCGCCCACTGGCCTGTTCTAAAAATAGCTCAAATAGCAGCACTTACCAGTGATCTCCTCTATTTTTCAAATTGTATTTATTTTCCTAGCAAGCTACTGGCTTTGCTCGACATTTTTAATTCTAAGAGAGACAAAACTAAAATAGAATTTGAAAATCCAAGAAAATATTTGAAAGACTTGGTCTTCACTTGTTTAAATAAATTCATTTATTTTTTTTACTTTGCTTCTTATAACTTTCAGAAAGACCATTTTAGAGAAAAAATACAACCTTAAAAATGATTTTAGAATTTTTAAACACATATACCTTTTAAATTCCTTTCTCTTCTTTCCTGACAATTTAAATCAATGTTCAAGTATTTTTTAATTTTTCTATTGTAAAGAATAATAAATACATTTTAATTTAAATCTTCATTTTAGCTTCTTTTTTTTCGACAAAGAATATTTGTGAAATATTTCTTCAAACTTATGATTAAAATTCAAAAAAATTATTCTGGCAAATCTAGAACAATCTGTAGAATCAAATTTAAATCTTATTTCAAAGTGGATTTTAACCTATTTAAAACATGTCATCAAAATTCTAAAATGAATCTTAATCAAGAAAAATTGCTAATGATGTTCCATAAATAATTTTTTTAATTTTTTCAAAAAGATTCGAATTAGCTAGTTTTTCTCTTCATTTTTTTCGGTTGAATTTTGAATTTTAAAGAGTCAAAATTGGAGATAAACTATGTTTCAACATTAAATTTGAATTTTTTTATTGTTTTCTCCTCTTTTAAACCGTTCAATTAAGTTTTTTTTTCATCATTTATTCTCTACAAAAAACCTTCCGTAAAAGGAAAAAAAAAGTCAGACGGAATGAAATACCCCTTTATATATATATATATATATATATATATATATATATATATATTAAAGGTAAATTGAGCAAATTGGCTATTTCTGGCAATATATTTAAGTGGGTATCAAACTGGTAGCCCTTCGCATTAATCAGAACCCAAGAAGTAGCTCTTATTTTCAAAAATGTTGGTGACCCCTGGCATAAAGTATTTAATGTTGTTTTGGTAGTTTTATATTCCACAATTGAATTAGCATTTCAATTACACTGTACATTTTATTATGTGGCCCCTTGTTCCTGCAAACAGCTGATCCCTCTGTTCATCTTCATTGGTGGCGGGGCGACCATGAGCATGATGTACCTTGGCCGACTGGCCCTGAAGAATCCTGACGTCTGGCAAGTTGCTGTGATTTATTATGTAAGTGTGTGTTTTTGTGATAACCATGTTTTTGTCTCTAGTTGGGACCGTAAGAACAACCCTGAGCCTTGGAACAAGATGGAGCCCACTCAGCAATACAAAGTATGAGCATTTCTGCATATTGTGCTAAACGACTCCCTATAATTTAAGCCACACAGACGTTTTACAGTAGAAGATAAGTCGTTTTACAGTTCATGTCACCTACTTGTGTGTTTTGTGTGTGCAGTTTTTCGCAATAAATATGGACTACTCCAAGCTGAAGAAGGACGGGCCCGATTTCTAAACCCAACCCTGTTTTTGTCATCCCTGCAAAGAGGAGCCTTTTGCACAACACCTGACCGAAGTGTGGGTCATATCGGGTGCTACTGTCGTCCAGTCGGTTCATCTATAAAGTGTGAAAATATGACTATAAATAAAACAGCCTGTTTCACTGACTAATTGATATATTTATTTTTAACTTTGCTGTGTTGTAAATTATTAAAAGCCATATAATTCACCATCCGTTTGTTTTCTTGTATATATATTACCTTCATTGTCAAATGTGACATAATTAGATATTTATTAACTGTATATATTTTTAAAATAAAAAGTACCAGTACTCCCCATCTTCACCCTTATTTCACCAACACATGCTTCCAGTTGTAACTGTAATTATTATTTTAACCACATGAGGGCAGTGTTTATTTAACATTCCGAAACATAAAAGAAAACGGAAGTAACTGTAGTAACCATTTCTCGCAAATAGGTTCATATCCGTTGAATTTCTTTAAACATACGTAGAACTAACAAAAACTGTTTGTTTATCCATAAAGACGTGTTATTCATTACCCGGGTTGGACTAACAGTAATTTTTAGCTTAACCATATGAGGGCAGTGTTTCTGTAACATTCGAAACACAAAAGAAAACGGAACTGTAGTAACCCAACCATCCATCCATTCTCTACCGCTTGTCCCGTTCGGGGTCGCGGGGGGTGCTGGAGCCTATCTCAGCTGCATTAGCAGTAACCATTTCTCGTTAATAGGTTGAATTTCTTTAAAAATACGTAAAACTAACAAAACAGTTCGGTTATCCATTAGGCACAATTTCATTTACCGGTAATACAAATTTGTAAGCAAAATTTGTACTTAAAACTTTGGTTTGTTAAAAATGTTCAATGTTTCAAATTCCGTGCAGATATATATATATATATATATATATATATATATATATATATATATATATATATATATATATATATATATATATATATATACAAACTATATCCATCCATTTTCTAACGCTTGTCCCTTTTAGGGTCGCTGGAGCCTATCTCAGCCACATTCGGGCGGAAGGCTGGTACACCCTGGACAAGTCGCCACCTCATCGCAGTATATATATATATATGTATATATATATATATATATAACCCATGACTCACTCTGGGTAAATTAAGATCCTGAACCATCGTTTCGGCAGAATCAGTCGATCTGGTGCATGGTTTTTGAGGCAAAAAAATTTCTGCATTGATTTTTTTTTTTACACTTCATTTTTTAACATACTGAATTTTAAAGAACTGAATTTTCAAACACTGTATTTTAACAAACCACACTTGCAAACAAAGTTTGCTCACACATTGTTTTTTTCATTAAAATTGTCATTACTGTGAATGATTCAAACGCAAACAATTTGGATATATGAATTAAGTATATATATAAAAAAAACGTTCGTAATAAAGGCTCCAGCAACCCCGCGACCCCATAAGGGACAAGCGGTAGAAACTGGATGGATGGATGGAAGTTGACCTTTAGACTTTTGTAACTGTAATTCTTATTTTAACCACGTGATGCCAGTCTTTCTGTTAAACTTCCAAACCACGAAGGTAGGAGAAAAGAAGCGGAAGTATCTAGTTCTCGCGAGGTTTCACTCGAAAAATAAGGCGGGTCTCCAACTGCAGCATGTCAATTGAATTGCTTAAAAATGCGTAAAACTAACAAGGCAGAGTTTGGTTGTTCATCAGCAGGTTTAGACAACTAATGAAAAACACCTTTAATTGTTGCCGTTTCTGTTGTGAGTTTACCGAAAGTCGAACAGCTAAGGTGGCGAGATGGAGACGACGGGGGATTTGTCTGCTCGTATTCTTGTTGAACAAATCCTCAGTACCGAGCCACCAATGATTCCTATAACTCGCAGGTAAGACACACCACACAAATCCAACACCTAACTGAACCACATATACTTTAGTATATACTTTATTAATACTGGAGTTCCATCCTTTTACTCACTTTGTCTGGCTGCGAACAACATAAGAGCGTTTTTATGTTATAGATCAGGGGTCACCAACCTTTTTGAAACCAAGAGCTTCTTCTTCTTCTTTTGTTTTTATTGCGGTTGGCAATCAACCTTCTGGTGTGCATTACCGCCACCTACTGTAATGGAGTGTGGACCGAGGTGGATCCCTACTCTATATTATTTTATTTAAACCAGTGTTTTTTTTAAATATGTGTATATTGCTTTATATCCTATGTTTTCTGAATGCAATCCTAATATACCTCCCACTTCTAACCTAATATTTTCTTTTGCTAACTTATTTTCCAGTATTTTTCTTTCTCTATTGTATTTCCTACATTGTATTAAGACATGGTCAACATTTTCTATCTGATGGCAAAAATCACACAGCCCTGTAGTATGTTTTCCTATCAATTTTAGTGAACTATTTAGATAAGTATGTCCTAATCTCATTCTAGTAATAATGTCTTCCATCCATCATCCATCCATCCATCATCTTCCGCTTATCCGAGGTCGGGTCGCGGGGGCAACAGCCTAAGCAGGGAAACCCAGACTTCCCTCTCCCCAGCCACTTCGTCTAGCTCTTCCCGGGGGATCCCGAGGCGTTCCCAGGCCAGCCGGGAGACATAGTCTTCCCTACGTGTCCTGGGTCTTCCCCGTGGCCTCCTACCGGTTGGACGTGCCCTAAACACCTCCCTAGGGAGGCGTTCGGGTGGCATCCTGACCAGATGCCCGAACCACCTCATCTGGCTCCTCTCGATGTGGAGGAGCAGCGGCTTTACTTTGAGTTCCTCCCGGATGGCAGAGCTTCTCACCCTATCTCTAAGGGAGAGCCCCGCCACACGGCGGAGGAAACTCATTTCGGCCGCTTGTACCCGTGATCTTATCCTTTCGGTCATGACCCAAAGCTCATGACCATAGGTGAGGATGAGAACGTAGATCGACCGGTAAATTGAGAGCTTTGCCTTCCGGCTCAGCTCCTTCTTCACCACAACGGACCGGTACAACGTCCGCATTACTGAAGACGCCGCACCGATCCGCCTGTCGATCTCACGATCCACTCTTCCCTCACTCGTGAACAAGACTCCTAGGTACTTGAACTCCTCCACATGGGGCAGAGTCTCCTCCCCAACCCGGAGCTGGCACTCCACCCTTTTCCGGGCGAGAACCATGGACTCGGACTTGGAGGTGCTGATTCTCATTCCGGTCGCTTCACACTCGGCTGCGAACCGATCCAGCGAGAGCTGAAGATCCCGGTCAGATGAAGCCATCAGGACCACATCATCTGCAAAAAGCAGAGACCTAATCCTACGGTTACCAAACCGGAACCCCTCAACGCCTTGACTGCGCCTAGAAATTCTGTCCATAAAAGTTATGAACAGAATGGGTGACAAAGGACAGCCTTGGCGGAGTCCAACCCTCACTGGAAATGTGTTCGACTTACTGCCGGCAATGCGGACCGAGCTCTGGCACTGATCGTACAGGGAACGGACCGCCACAATAAGACAGTCCGATACCCCATACTCTCTGAGCACTCCCCACAGGACTTCCCGAGGGACACGGTCGAATGCCTTCTCCAAGTCCACAAAGCACATGTAGACTGGTTGGGCAAACTCCCATGCACCCTCAAGAACCCTGCCGAGAGTATAGAGCTGGTCCACAGTTCCACGACCAGGACGAAAACCACACTGTTCCTCCTGAATCTGAGGTTCGACTATCCGACGTAGCCTCCTCTCCACTACACCTGAATAAACCTTACAAGGAAGGCTGAGGAGTGTGATGTCTTCTTCTTTCCTATTTTTACCCCCTCCTCTCATTACACCTACTCTCCTTTGGACTTTGTAAAACTCTCTACCTTTTATTTCCTTATTCCAATTATCCTGCCACTTTTTATTGTGTTCTATCTTAATTATGCTCTTCACTTCTTCTTTACTGTGCTTAATCTCCATGTTTACTTCTGTTTTAGTGGTTGCTTGTTTTGTGTATCTATCAGCTAACTCATTTCCCTCAACTCCTACATGAGCAGGAACCCAGAGAAATGTTACCACACCTCCCGCTTTATTTATCCTGTAGATTGCCTGAACTATTTCATAAACTATATCTTGTCTTGTTTCTGATGCTATGTTTTTTATGCTCGTCAATGCACTGCTGGAGTCCGAGCACACGATTACTTTCCTTGCTTTGTTTTCCTCTATCCAGTTAACTGCCATATACATTGCTACCAATTCGCCCGTAAAAACAGATAGTTTATCACTGATTCTTTTATTTAATACTATATTTCCTTGTGGGATAACTGCAGCAGCTCCTACTTTACTATTTATAGTTTTTGATGCATCTGTGAATATCATGATGTTGTCAAAAAACATTTCCTCAATCCATTGTTCTATTTGGTAACTATTTAAATGTCTATTCTTCAGTAATTGCATGTTTACCTTTGGGTTGTCATACATCCACGGTGGTATTTCAGGAATTGGTACTGTAGGGCTAACTTTAATATTGTCAATTTGTGTTTTGTTACATATATCTCCTATTATCCAACCAAAACTATTCATTTTTTTCTTCTCTTTTTCTTGGCAGTTTAGTAACACTTGACTGGTTGGATGTCCTTGCTTGGACCCTTTTAAATTTGCCCAATAAACTGCTGAGAGTTGATCTCTCCTCATGTCCAAAGGTTTTTCGTTCATTTCTACTTGTAATGCTGCCACTGGAGTAGATTTAGTAGCTCCACAACATAATCTTAAAGCCTGCGACTGGATCCGGTCTATTTTCCCAAGTAGTGTTTTTGAAGCAGATTGATAAATAATACATCCGTAGTCAATAACAGATCAAATTAAAGTGATATATATTGTTTTCAATGTCAACCCATCAGCCCCCCAATCTTTACCCCTCAAAGCCCTCATTATATTTAACACCTTTTTACTTTTCTCCACTATTTTGCTGATGTGGGTTGACCAGTTAATATTTTTATCAAACCATATTCCTAAATATTTAAATACGTGTACCTCTTCTATGTTTTCTCCATAGAGTTTTATTTGGAGCTTGTTTTGTACTTTCCTCTTCGTAAAATTTATGACTTTTGTCTTTCCAACAGAGAATCTTAAACCCCAAGCCGTCCCCCAGTCTTGAACATTATTTACCGCTTTTTGAATCTTCTTTTCTATATGATTTGTATTTCTACCTCTCTTCCACATCACTCCATCATCAGCAAACAATGCCACCTCCATTAACCCTTCCACTTCACTAAAAACTTCATTTATCATGATGGAAAATAGTACTGGACTTATTATACTCCCTTGTGGGATCCCATTTTCCACTTCGTATTCTCTGCTATATTCATTCTCTATTTTTACTAATAATGTTCTACTTGTTAAAAAGTCTTTTATCCATCTATTCATTCTTCCTCTAATCCCAATCTTATTTAGTTTCATCAGCAACCCCTGTTTCCACAACATATCATACGCTTTCTCTATGTCAAAAAATACCGCAGTTATACTTTCTTTATTTATTTGTCCCTTCCTAATTTCCTCTTCCAGCTGCACTGCTGGGTCATTTGTGCTTCTTGCTTTGCGAAAACCACTTTGGTAGTTTTTTATAATTTCTTTTGACTCTAAATAATATATTAATCTTTCATTAATCATTTTTTCCATTACTTTGCCCAAATTTGAGGTCAATGCTATCGGCCTATTATTTCCTGCCTCTTCCGGGTCTTTCCCTGGCTTGCATATTGGAATTATTACAGCTGTTTTCCACTCATCTGGTAATTTTCCTTCTTCATATATCCTATTATATAATTTCAAGACCACTTCTTTGCCGATGCTACCTAAATTTTTTATCATTTGATAACTCACCAGGTCTTTCCCTGGTGTCGTATTTTTAACTTTTTTTAAAATTCGAACCATTTCATCCAAAGAAAATGTCATATCCATAGTGTTGGTAAAACTACTATCGTTGTCTTCCTTCATTTCCTCAATATTTAAACTAATTGTTTCTTCTCTCTTTTGTTTTCCTACATTTCTCAAATTATCATTACTGTGCACTTTAACAAAGGTTTTTGCTAAAAGTTCTGCTTTTTTTTAATTTCGTACCACATTCCGCGTTCCATCTTTCATCACATGATTTTTATGTTCTTTTCTGACCTCTGACATTCTCTTGATCATTCCCCACACTTGGCTTAAAGGAGTAGTTCTCTTTTGTGTTTCACAAAAAGTTCTCCAATGGCGTTTTCTTGTTTTTTAATAACATACCTTACTCTAGTTTGATGCCTTTTATATTGGATCATGTCTTGGAAATTATGTGTTCTTCTCAATATTCTAAATGCTCTATTCCGTTCTTGTATTGCATCTGTACACTCTTGTGTCCACCACGGCACTATCTTCCTTCTTCTCCCTATACTATTCCTTGGTATGCTCTGTTCGGCTGCTTCTATTATGCACTTTGTAATATCTGTATTTAATTGTTCAATATCATGATTTATATCTACTTCCTTTAAAGTTATGTCGGTAATTTCCCTAAATTTCCCCCAGTCACCATGGTTATACTTCAATCTTCCTTCTATCCTAGTACTTTCTGTCCTTTGATTTATGTTTGTGTGAATGAAGATTGGATAGTGATCACTTCCCATAGTGCTGTATTTATTTACTTCCCACTCCACCTTTCCTGCTAACCCTTGTGACACTAGTGTTAAATCTATTGCTGTTTCTTTACCCGTGACGACATCTAACCTTGTTCCCGACCCATCATTCACACACACCAGTTCTTTTTCCTCCAAAAGTGCTTCCAATGTTTCCCCATTCCAGTCATCCTTTTCACCCCACATTGTGCTATGTGCATTAAAATCACCACACCAAATAATATTGCCACTCCAGTGCTCGATTATTGTTTCTAGTTGGTGAATTTCTAATTTCTTGCATGGATTATAGAAGTTTAGTACTTTGTATCTTTCTTTATTATTCCATACTTCTACTCCTACTATCTCTAGTTCTTTTTTTACTTTTAATATTGAATAATGCATATCTTCCTTAATAAATATGGCACATCCTCCTCCTTGCCCATCATTCCTATCTTTACGTATCGTTATATACCCTTTTATTATAAAGTTTAATTTTGGCTTCAGCCATGTTTCTTGAATACATATTATATGTGGTTTATTTTTCATATTATTAATATATCCCTTTAATTCCTGTCCGTTTGCTATCAAACTTCTGGCATTCCATTGAACAATTAACATGGTGTTAGATTGTGGCAACATGACTCGGTTTCGTCTACTCTTTGTAGCTCACCTTGCACCTGTTCCCAGGATAGTTCTTTTAAATTTAAAAACTTTGCTGCTGCTTTGACAATTATTTCGATTTTCTCAGTCTTGTTTCTAGCCTGTTCTGTACAGTTTATTACATAAGCCAGGAATACAACTAGTTTGTCCATGGAAATCGGTACAGAGCCCACACAAGGGCAAGGAAAAACTCACACCCAGTGGGATGTCTGTGGCAGTGACAATGATGACTCTAAGAAACCTTGGAGAGGACCGCATATGTGGGCTTGGCTGGGCCCGAGCTCACCTAAGATGGACTGATGCAAAGTGGAAAGGTGTTCTGTGGTCTGACGAGTCCACATTTCAAATTATATTTGGAAACAGAGGACGTTGTGTCCTTCAGAACAAAGAGGAAAATAACCATTCGGATTGTTATAGGTGCAAAGTTCAAAAGCCAGCATCTGTGATGGTATGGGGGTGTATTAGTGCCCAAGGCATGGGTAACTTACACATCTGTGAAGGCACCATTAATGCTGAAAGGTCCATACAGGTTTTGGAACAACATATGTTGTCATCCAAGCAATGTTATCATGGACGCCCCCTGCTTATTTCAGCAAGACAAGTGTTACAACAGCGTGGCTTCGTAAAAAAAAAGAGTGGGTGTACTTTCCTGGCCCGCTTGCAGTCCAGACCTGTCTCCCATCGAAAATGTGTGGCGCATTATGAAGCGTAAAATACGACAGCGGAAACCCCGGACTGTTGAACGACTGAAACTCTACATAAAACAAGAATGGGAAAGAATTCCACTTTCAAAGCTTCAACAATTAGTTTCCTCAGTTCCCAAACGTTTTTTGAGTGTTGTTAAAAGAAAAGGTGATGTAACACAGTGGTGAACATGCTCTTTCCCAACTACTTTGGCACGTGTTGCAACCATGAAATTGTAAGTTAATTATTATTTTCCCCAATAAAATAAAGTTTATGAGTTTGAACATCACATATCTTGTCTTTGTAGTGCATTCAATTGAATATGGGTTGAAAAGGAGTTGCAAATCATTGTATTCCGTTTATATTTACATCTAACACAATTTCCCAACTCATATAGAAACGGAGTTTGTATATAAAGAGGGTCAGTAGATGAATGTATGTATTTGTGGGCGCTCTGACGTGGGAAAGGGGTTGGATTAAATAAGCTTTGCTTGTTCCTACTCCTTTTCGGGCATGATGAGATGTGAGGTAATATTGTATTGTCTGATGTATAGTGTTGTAAATATTCATGTTCGAATTAAACTAAGAAAAGAAAGAAATAAAGGTACTCATTCGTAGTGATACATGTGTCTGGTTGCGCAGGGTGTGTGTGAGGCTCTTGTGCTGTACTACTAAAAGTTGAGGCGCTTGTAGTTGGTGCATGCTGCTCCTGCTCACGACACTTGGCTTGCAGCTACTGCCGCCGGCAAATGCACCCTGAGGGGGTGTAAAGACGAATGGCGTGCGTAAGCTGGTTATCCGCAGCAGTTTGCACATACTGTGTATAAAACAACCCTGGCCAAGAATAAGAATTCCATTGTCTCCCATGACTGCAATGCCGATATGTTCGATAGATACTTTGTCTTCAAGAGAAATTCACATTTCCAGCAGCTTGACCAGTGTATGACCACACAGGGTCATGCAAGGTTTAAAAAAAGAATATGAAGTATTAAAAATGTCATCATAAGCTGAAGTAATACCCATGGCAGGCATACTCTGAAGATAAGGAAACCGGGGCTATGGTGTCTTTATATGATCATTTATATTTATTTTTTATATAAAGTCTAGCGATGGAAAAGCGTTATCGACTGATTACAGTTAGTTATCTACTGAATACTTAAAAATAATTTATATTAAGAGAAATGAATGCCACATTAATTTTCTGTAACAATAAATACATATATAGAACTTGTTAGGGAGATTTTAGTCATATTTAAGTCCTTTATAGTGTCGAGCTGTGATGTTTACAAAATGTACAATCGCACAACACTAGCTTTCAGAGGTCGGAATCTTTGGGCACCACAAATGTGATTCGACGATTTGAATTAGAATTGATTCTTGATTCAAACTGACTTTCAAAATGTGTTATTAAGTACAGTTATTATAATTGAAACTTTTCAATACAGGTTACAAAATCTCCTATTGGTTGCTGAAGGGTGACATACAGTATATGCACAGCAAGTAAATATGGAGATAGCCTAAAATATTATTTTTGAAAATTGATTCTCAAAAACTATTATTGAAAATTATTAATCGATTTAGAATTGGTATAAGTAAGAATCGCGATTCAAATGTGAATTGATTTTGTTTTGAGTATATGCACAGCAAGTAAATATGGAGATAGCCTAAAATATTATTTTTGAAAATTGATTCTCAAAAACTATTATTGAAAATTATTAATCGATTTAGAATTGGTATAAGTAAGAATCGCGATTCAAATGTGAATTGATTTTGTTTTGAGCATCCCTACTAGCTAGTATTCAATACTAAAACAAGTAAAGGAGTAGATTGGATACAAAATAAAATAAAACAGGCATCCATCAAACAGGCCTTCATAGTGTCCTGGCCAGACAAAAGCCATTCTTTGGTTAAAAAAAAAAAAAAAAAAAAAAAAAAAAAAAAAAGTTTGCCAAATTGCATCTGAAAGACTGTCAGACCATGAGAATAAACATTCTGTTGTCTGATGAGACAAAGTTTGAACTCCTTGGCTTGAGTTCTAGGCGTCATGTTTTATAAGGAAACCAGGCCAATACCATCCCTACAGTGAAGCATGGTGGTGGTAGCATCATGTCACATTGTCATTATGGGGTATTGTCTGTAGAATTTTGAGGACAAAAATGAATTGTGTTTATTTTGGTTATTGAATTTAAGTGAATGAATGGGAATTGAAAAACAAGAAACAATTTTGAAACTTAAAAAAATTAAATAGAAAACAAATTGCCGTTTTTTGATGTCAAAACAATAACTACATCTAAAAAATAGTCTTGGTTTTGCTGTCAGCACTAAAAAAAATTAGACCAAAACTAGATTTTGCATGTCAGAAAGATCAGATGATCACGGATCGATATGTTTTCAAGTACAAACACAGGATACAACCAAAAAAAAAACATATTTTTTCGGTCAGTTGATTTTTATTTTTGTCATATGAAATATAATTTTAAAAAGTTCAAGATCTAGTTATTGATTTTTAATACTTCAAAAGAAAAATGCTTTTTGTGTGTGTGTGTTTCAAAATAAAATTCAATTAAACCAATTGATTTTAGTCTTTCAATTTTTAATCATAAAATAAAGATTAAAAGACCAAAACATCAACTGGTTGTTTTTAAATTACCGCTACTTATAAATACAGATTATGTAGCTTAAACTTCACATAAAAAGGCAAAATATTACAAATAGATAAGTTAAACCACAATTATAAACATTTTAAACAGATAGCTAGTTAGCTGTCAGAGCATTTTTTGTTTCAGATTTTTATACATATACAGTGGGGCAAAACAGTATTTAGTCAGCCACCGATTGTGCAAGTTCTCCCACTTAAAATGATGACAGAGGTCTGTAATTTGCATCGTAGGTACACTTCAACTGTGAGAGACATAATATGAAAAAAAAATTCAGGAATTCACATTGAGGGAATTTTAAATAATTTATTTGTAAAATATGGTGGAAAATAAGTATCTGGTCAACCATTCAAAGCTCTCACTGATGGAAGGAGGTTTTGGCTCATTCATTCATTCATTCTTTCCTTAACACGGATCAATCGTCCTGTCCCCTTAGCAGAAAAACAGCCCCAAAGCATGATGCTTCCACCCCCATGCTTCACAGTAGCTATGGTGTTCTTGGGATGCAACTCAGTATTCTTCTTCCTCCAAACACGACGAGTTGAGTTTATACCAAAAAGTTCTATTTTGGTTTCATCTGACCACATGACATTCTCCCATGTGCTCTCTGGCAAACTTCAGACGGGCCTGGACATGCACTGGCTGAAGCAGGAGGACACGTCTGGCACTCCAGGATTTGATTCCCTGTCAGTGTAGTGTGTTACTGATAGTAACCGTTGTTACTTAGGTCCAGCTCAAACAAAGATGTGCCCTGATGTTTACTCCGTCTTAAAAGAGACGTAAGTACCATAAAGTACCATCCCTGATGCTGTTTTGCTGCTGTTTGTATATTTTATTTATGTTTTACTAGAATGGATAAATTATTTGAGCGAATGGCGGAGGACCTAAAGACGTTTGCTCTTCACGCCAAGAGAAAAACTATCAAAGTTGAAGATGTTGTACTGTTGTTGAGAAGATTGGTGTGTTATGTTAGGCGTTACAGTCAATAGAGAGACTTATCTAATATTTTTCAGTTTTATGTGGTTTTTAAATGTGGTCTTTGCCCCCTTTAAGCAGGGTCACGTGAACAACAAGGTGCCCGTAGAAGTCCTAATCGAGAAGTACCTCCGTATGGACCAGCGTAGACTACTAATCCCTGTGGCAACCAGTGGGAACATCGTCATCCCTAAAATGAACCAATGAATTACAAACATTTCAGGTTTATTTAGTGACTTGCAATGTTAAATCTGTTTATTATTTTCAATGTATAAATATTTATATCAGCTTGATACAGTCAAGGTTTGTCATTTTCCATGTCACATACCGTCAATAAATTTACGTTGTTAATACAGTGTAAGAGTAATAAGTGACTGGGTAATGGAAATATGCAAATAAAGTTCCCTGGTTTTCCTCTTGAAAGGTTTTTTTTTTCTGTGCGTATGGAAAAATGTTAAAGCAGAAACCTTTTTTGGGTGATAATATGCTAAGCAAGCAGAACAGAACATCCACATTCCAGTTTTGTAAGTGGCATTATAGGTAGGTTTGTGTAATACCTAACATATGTCACTCATTACAAATAATTGACTTTATTTTTAGAAGATCAGTAAACAGGCTTAAGGCTAAAAATGAAAATTCTAGGGATTTCAGGAAGTTTTTAGGCAAGTTGCTGTTGTACCCAGGAAGTTACACAAGATGTTGTAATTGGCAAGTATATCAATATTTCAGTGAAATTAACCTTATTGACAAAACACAAGTCAAAAAGGTCAAATTACATTATTTCCCTTTTATTTTCAGGGGATTAATGAAAGATACAATTAATTATTCGTACATATAAGATCACATTTTGTTTGACGATTCCCTATTACTCAGTGAGCTCAAACTAAGTAGTTGAATTATGTTTTAACTCTTAAAGGTCTTAATGGGGATCTTTAATAAAAATCAAATCTAATCAAATATCTTATTCTTTTTAATAACAGTTATTTTAAAGCTAACCAATAATAAGTAAAATACTTCTTACCATTAATGCGACATCTTGAACAGGTGCGATAGAAAACGGATGGTTGGATTAAAATGCATGAGAATGTTTTATAATTTGAACGTTATTTTTATCACTGTGATTACCAGCGGAATTATTCTTTATTTATCGTGTTAAGCAATGTCAGCTAAGATTTATCTGAGAGCCAGATGCTGTCATCAAAAGAGCCACGTCTGGCTCTAGAGCATACTTGCCAACCTTGAGACCTCCGATTTCGGGAGGGGGGGGCGTAGTCAGGGGGGGCGTGGTTAAGAGGGGTGGCATATAATTCACCAACTCGAGTATTTCATATATATTTCATATATATATATATATATGTATAAAATATTTGACTTTCCGTGAATTCTAACCATATATATTTATTTAATCATATATATATAAATAAAAGAAATTGTTGAATTTCCGACGGCACCTAGCAAATACACAGTAATAAAAACACAGTTGTTGTACTAACTGTACTGTGCTTGCTGGTTACTAAAAAAAAACCAACAACACTTACCTTTCACTATTTGAGTAACCTTTGTCCTGCCATTTGCGTATTAGCAAGCGATCTCCGAATCCGGGAACATCTTTCACAGATTTGTTGTAGACATCGGCAAATGAGAACAGGATGTTGCTTCCAGCTATCTGCATAGCCATCTTTGTCTCAGCAGGGTCGGGAACTTTTTTGGCTGAGAGAGCCATACAAGCCAAACATTTAAAAAAGTATTTCCGTGAGAGCCATATAATATTTTTTTTTAAGACTGAACACAACTAAATGTGTGCATTTTTAAGTAAAACTAACATTTTTAGAGTATAATAAGTCTCTTATTCTTTTTAATAACTGTTATTCTGAGGCGAACCAACAATACATAAAATACTTTTTACCATTAATGTGACTTCTTAAACAGGTGCGGTAGAAACCAGGTGGATGGATTAAAATGCATGAGAATGTTTTATATTTTGAACGTTATTTTTGACACTATGACTACCAGCGGAATTATTCATTACTTATCGTGTTAAGCAATGTCAGCTAAGATTTATCTGAGAGCCAGGTGCAGTCATCAAAAGAGCCACATCTGGCTCTAGAGCCATAGGTTCCCTACCCCTGAGATACACCATCGAGTCTCCATTTTGCGAGGTGGGCCATAATAATGGGTTGTGAACGATGCTGCGCTGCGGACGCTTTGTACTTCGCTGACTGACCATTCATGGCTGAGTATATCCGTTCGGCCGCCGTGTTCAATGGAGAAGTCTGTTCTACAAAATTTACAGGCAACATATCCCTTCCCCTTTGAACTCTCCTGGATAAACTGAAATTCTTGTTTCCAATCGTTCTGGAACTTGCAAGCGTATTTCTTCATTTTGCTCGTCGACGGTGTAATATATTGGGTTGGAGTCAATAACCAGGCGACGTGATGAAGTTACGTCTCTTTACTGTGGGCTTCAGAACAAACTCCCTAATGCATGTTCCTTGACTGCACTTAAATGTAGAACATTTTTACATTGTATTCTATGTACAGTAGATGGCAGTATTGTCCTGTTTAAGAGGGTCACAACATTGAGTCAGGTCTGCATGGAGCTGGAGGGGGCGTGGCCTCCAACTCCGCCTGAATTTCGGGAGCTTTTCGGGAGAAGATTTGTCCCGGGAGGTTTTCGGGAGAGGCGCTGAATTCCGGGAGTCTCCCGGAAAATCCGGGAGAGTTGGCAAGTATGCTCTAGAGCCATAGGTTCCCTACCTCTGGGTTAGAGTGTCCGCCCTGAGATCGGTAGGCTGTGCGTTCAATCCCCGGCCAAGTCATACCAAAAAATGGGACCCATTACCTCCCTGCTTGGCACTCAGCATCAAGGGTTGGAATTGGCGGTTAAATCACCAAAATGATTCCTGGGCGCGGCCACCGCTGCTGCTCACTGCTCCCCTCACCTCCCAGTGGGTGAACAAGGGGACGGGTCAAATGCAGAGGACAAATTTCACCACACCTAGTATGTGTGTGACAACCACTGGTACTTTAACTTAACTTTGTAGAAACCTACGTCATTGTCAGGATTATTCACGGCTTTTCATTTTTTGCGGCTCCAGACAAATTAGTTTTTTGTATTTTTTGTTCAATATGGCTCTTTCAACATTTTGGTTTGCCGACCCCTGGTATAATGTACAAAAAACTTTATTTTTAAATGACCAACAGTGTCACTTTTTTTTTTTTTTAAATGACCAACAGTGTGGGCTTCACGGTGGAAGAGGGGTTAGTGCGTCTGCCTCACAATACGAAGGTCCTGAGTAGTCCTGGGTTCAATCCCAGGCTCGGGATCTTTCTGTGTGGAGTTTGCATGTTCTCCCCGTGAATGCGTGGGTTCCCTCCCGGTACTCCGGCTTCCTAGCTCCCACTTCCAAAGACATGCACCTGGGGATAGGTTGATTGGCAACACTAAATTTGCCCTAGTTTGTGAATGTGAGTGTGAATGTTGTCTGTCTATCTGTGTTGGCCCCCCGATGAGGTGGTGACTTGTCCAGGGTGTACGCCGCCTTCCGCCCTATTGTAGCTGAGATAGGCGCCAGCGCCACCCGCGAACCCAAAAGGGAATAAGCGGTAGAAAATGGATGGATGGATGACCAACAGTGTCAACATGGTGTGAATGAATCAACACAAATAAGTAGAAGGATTAAATTGTTGACCCTTTTTCGGTTTTGTCTAATGGTATAAATGTAATTACGTCACGTATTTGAATGTAACTAGTTAAGCTCATCCAAAACAAATACAATGCTGGAGCAAAATATAATAATAATAAAATAAGGTTGTGGCGTCGAACGCGTCACGCCAGTGCTCGATGACGTCACACGATTCAGGTCTGCCACTTAAACGAGCTAACAACAACAGAAGAGCCCGGAAAGCTGGCGAGCTCAACTAAGAGGTAAGCGCGGCGGTAAATCACACAAAATGCAACGAATGAAGCAGACAAATGTGGCAACACAACACCACGGCGCTTGTCGCGGTGTGTTCTTAGTCCCAGCGGACGTTGCGATTTTGCCAACCCATCCGGTTATCTTAGTAGCAGCTAGGCGGCTAACTAGCGGGCAGCTAGCTTTATTGACTTTAGCTAGCGCGCTAGCCAGCGCTCACCTCGATGCACTGTCACATATAACTACTACACAATGTTTTGTTTTGTCCTTCATAGTAAAGTTAATGAGTTCATAAAGTTTGTAATGTATCCTTTTTCAAACGGTGACATGCGCTGTACGTAGCGTTAGCAGGTTAACTACCTGCTACTGCCATCTCCTACCAGTGGGTTTCAACCTTTTTACAGTGATGTACCCCCTGTGAACATTTTTTAAATCCAAGTAACCCTTAATCAGAGCAAAGCATTTTTGGTTGAAAAAAAAAAGATAAGTAAAATACAGCACTATGTTATCAGTTTCTGATTTATTAAATTGTATAACAGTGCAAAATATTGCTCATTTGTAGTGGTCTTTCTTGAACTATTTGGAAAAAAAGATATAAAAATAACTAAAAACTTGTTGAAAAGTAAACAAGTGATTCCATTATAAATAAAGATTTCTACACGTACAAGTAATCATCAACTCAAAGTGCCCTCTTTGGGGATTGTAATAGAGATCCATCTGGATTCATCAACTTCATTCTAAACTATTCTTCACAAAAAAATAAATCTTCAACATCAATATTTATGGAACATGTCCACAAATATAGCTGTTAACACTGAACATTGCATTGTTGCATTTCTTTTTACAGTTTATGAACTTACATTCATATTTTGTTAAAGTATTATTCAATAAATATATTTATAAAGGATTTTTGAATTGTTTCTATTTTTAGAATATTTATAAAAAAAATCTCGCGTACCCCTTTTCATACCTTCAAGTACCCCCAGGGGTACGCGTACCCCCATTTGGGAACCACTGTCTTAGACATCTGCTCAGCTGTCACAATGTATTCACACAAATTAATACTGTATTTTCTGAAGCTTGCTTAAAAAAGCACAAGCTTAGTAGTGGAGTTTTGGTGGTGCTCTAGGGCTGGGCAATATTGCCTTTTTTTAATATCGCAATATTTTTTAGGCCATATCGCGATATATATTACGATATTTTGCCTTGGCCTTGAATGAACACTTGATGCATATAATCACAGCAGTATGATGATTATATTTGTCTACATTAAAACATTCTTCTTCATTCTGCATTAATATATGCTACTTTTAACCTGTCATGCAGAGAGGGAAATCACAACCAAGTCAATTGACCAAAAGTGTATTTATTAGTTATTAAGCAATGCCACAAACATTCAAGTCATTTCCAAAACCTAAATTGCAAGATTGTCAGAGACATTTTAAGTGTCAAATAAAAATGAGCTGCATAATAGGAAATTAATTAGTTAGTATTTGTCCTTCACTATGTGGTATGTTACTAAGGTTATGAAATTCTCTTCATTCTCTAGCGAGTGACTTTACAAATGATGCTACATATTAGCAGTAATGCTACTTTTTATAGGAACGACTTTCCCCCCCACCCTTTGACAAATTACGGTTGTCTGTTCGACGTATTCCCATTTGAAGCCGAACCACCACCAGACGATGGAAACCCTGCTGTTTTTATTGGGAATTAAGTCTTCCTTCATTTGTTACCAGATCCGCACCTTCTTTCTCTCGTACGGCTATGTTAACAGCTAACGTTAGCCACGTCGCTACCTCTCTGCCCTGCACAGAGTTTGTCATGTCACACATCACAAACTGTCACGTGACATTTTGTGACGTATGTACGAATGTGCGCCTGCTTGTCTGCGAGGAGACACGGGAAAGAGCGAGGAGAGCCTGAAGTGTATGCCCGCAGCTAAAAGTCCTGCGTGAGAACGTATACTCGAATATTACGATATAGTCATTTTCTATATCGCACAGAGACAAACCCGCGATATATCGTATATATCAATATATCGCCCAGCCCTAGTTTGCTCAAATGTGGCAGTGTAAGCTTCATGCAGGGCCCAGTGTTTGATTTAGTATTATTTCAAATATTTACATAGTCATTGGTGTGGGTTTCGATTGATTGATTGAGAAGTTTAATGACATCTTTAAAAATTTAATCAATTTAATGCTTTAAAAAGGCAGATGAATGGCCCAAAAAAGCTTGTTTCCAATGTGGTCCATTACATATTCATCACATTTGATACTATAAAAATTGGACCCATTACCTCCCTGCTTGGCACTCAGCATCAAGGGTTGGAATTGGGGGTTAAATCACCACAAATGATTCCCAGGCGCGGCCACCGCTGCTGCTCACTGCTCCCTGGCGATCAAGGGTGATGGGTCAAATGCAGAGAACAATTTCGCCATACCCAGTGTGTGTGTGACAATCATTGGTACTTGTACTTTAATTTAAAGGCCTACTGAAACCCACTACTACCGACCACGCAGTCTGATAGTTTATATATCAATGATTACATATTAACGTTGCAACACATGCTAATACGGCCTTTTTAGTTTACTAAATTGCAATTTTAAATTTCCCGCAAGTTTCTTGTTGAAAACATCGCGGAATGATGACGTGTACGTGTGACGTCACGGATTGTAAGGAATTATAGCGCTGCGCCAAACACGGCTAAAAGTCGTCTCTGTTCATGGCGTAATTACACAGTATTTTGGACATCTGTGTTGCTGAATCTTTTGCAATTCGTTCATTTAATAATGAAGACAATAAAAAACAATGCTGTTGGTGGAAAGCGGTGGATTGCAGCTGTCTTTAGCATCGAGACACAGCCGGTGTTTCTTTGTTTGTTGTGAAGCGGAGCGGTCAAGCGAACATGTTTTCTCTACGTCAACCAGCATGTTTTTGGATGGGGAAATTGTGATATATATCTTACCGGAGACATCAATGGATTATTCGTCGTCCAGCAGCTGTCATGTCAAAAAAGGCAGCTGTGAGCTTGGCTCCTCGGCTTCTCTCTGAGACTCTGTGTTCACCGCAGCCATCCGACCTCGAGGTCTTTACAATCTCTAAAATCTCACTAAAAAACCATTAAAACAATAAGCAGATAAAATATCTTCCAGAATTATCCTAGTAAATGTGTCTAAAAACATCTGAATCGCTCACAATGCAATCGCCTTTATTTTTTTGTAACTATATTTATTTATTTATTTTTTTCTAGTCCTTCGCTATCAATATCTTCAGCCACGAAACTTTCATCCTCGTTCAAATTAATGGGGAAATTGTCGTTTTCTTGGTCCGTATAGCTCTTTTTGTCGGAGGCTCCCATTATAAACAATGTGAGGATGTGAGGAGCCCTCACACGGGTGACGTCGTCGTCTGCGACTTCCGGTACAGGCAAGGCTTTTTTTATTAGCGACCAAAAGTTGCGAACTTTATCGTCGATGTTCTCTACTAAATCCTTTCAGCAAAAATATGGCAATATCTCGAAATGATCAAGTGTGACACATAGAATGGACCTGCTATTCCTGTTTAAATAAGAAAATATCATTTCAGTAGGCCTTCAACATTCACTCAATCCATTTTCTACCGCTTGTCCCTTTTGGAGTGGCTGGGTGCTGAAGCTTATCTCAGCTGCATTCGGACGGAAGGCGGGATACACCCTGGACAAGTCACTATCTCACCGCAGGGCCAACACAGATAGAAAAACAATATTCACACTCACATTCACACACTCGGGACCATTTAGTGTTGCCAATCGTCCATCCACCCATCCATTTTCTACTGCTTATTCCCTTCGGGGTCGCGGGGTGCACTGGAGCCTTTATCAGCTGCATTTCGGGCGGAAGGTGGGGAGCACCCTGGACAAGTCACAACCTCATCGCAGGGCCAACACAGATACACAGACAATATTCACACTCACATTCACACGCTAGGGACCATTTAATGTTGCCAATCATAATAAAAGATAACCTGTAACATGTATATAAAAAATGGATAAACGATGTACATATACACAGTATACATGTCAGGTGATTTGAAAAACAATATATACAAAAAATTGGGGTGGGAGTATGTACACTATGTACATGACACTATGTACATGTCTATGCACATGTTGACTACAAGAGTGTGCAAAACAGAATGAGAAAATACATATACATTATAACCACGTTATAATGCTTGATGCATCGGAAAGTTGCTGTGGATCAATTTTGGTTCAGATCAGGTAGAGGTTGACCGAGCCAGGATTTTATGACCGTTTTAATATTTTGTAGAGAAGTTCGAATTTTAAGGTCTGTTGGTAGTGCATTCCACTGTGTGGTGGTAATATTGTAGAATGCATTTTTTCTAATGAGAACCTTGAATTTGAGGGGGACGAGGTCTGAGGAACTCCCTCTCGTGCAGTACCTGCGAGCATCACTTATTCTGGTGAAGTAGTTTGACTTCTGTGGAATAGCTCGGGTTATGTTTGTTTGTTTGTACTTGTTTATTTGAAGGACAATGTGCAGTTACATCAAAAAGATGGCTGCACCAAATTTAGCCCCATGCTCATTTCCATCCGTAGTCCTTTTTATGGTTCATCTAACATCCACAATACAATTACACAGGATTTAAGAATACACAACAATATTAAAATACATTAACGGTGTTACAAAAAAGATCAGTTAGAATAATACATAATGTTTGAAATAGAGAACATACAAGCCCTTTATTTATGGAATCAAAAATACTGAAATTCCACCACATAGTGAACACAAAGCAAACTATAATCTGCTACCCAAGAATGTACAACAATTCTTCTCAACAAAAGAGGAGAAATGTAATCTTAGAGAAAAATGTATTTAAAACATTTGTACGCACGTACAACACGTACGACATTCAGTGTCTCAGTATGTGGAATTCAATTATGGAATGGATTAAGCAAAGAAACCAACAATGTACTAATATGATCCACTTCAAGAAACTCTTCAAACTTAAAGTGTTTACAAAGTACGACCCAGAAGAACTATGATACACTTTCTGAATTTATCTCATCCATCCATTCATTTTAAAGATAATCTTACTCATCTCACCATATGAAATATAACGTACTTCACCAATTATTATTTCTTTATTTTTATTGTTATTACTTATGGAGTATATTGTGAATAAATTGAGAACGGAAGTGAACAAAAGTTTAGAAACTGCTGTGTAAAGGAAAAGGGGTCGGATTATATGAGCTCTGCTTCTTCCTACTACTTTTCGAACATGTTGAATGAAGAAACTGGCAATTGTGATGTATCGTGCCCGTGTGCAGCTGAGATAGTCTCCAGCACCCCACGCGACCCTGTAAGGCAGTGGTCCCCAACCACCGGGCCCGATTGGTACCGGGTCGCAAAATAATTTTTTATTTAAAAAAAATAAATAAAAAATTATTTTTTTATTAAATCAACATAAAAAACACAACATACCCTTACAATTAGTGCACCGACCACAAAAACCTCCCTTTTCATGACAAAGAAGAAGAAAAAAAAAAAGAAAAAAAAAAGGATGTGTTGTGAGAGCAGTGTTGAATTATGAATGCATGGTATGTTTTGTAGGGTTTGTTGACACTTGAAGTACCACTGATAGTCACACACACACTAGGTGTGGTGAAATTACCCTCTGCATTTGGCCCATCCCCTTGTTCCACCCACTGGGAGTTGAGGGGAGCAGTGAGCAGCAGCGGTGGCCGAGCTCGGTAATCATTTTGGTGATTTAGAACATTCTAATTATGTCCACTTCAATTGTGAGAGAAATAAGAACACTTTATCACACTGTCATGCACTGTTAAAGAAAAGAAAAAAATATAAAAAATGTTAAGCATTTAAAACATAACAGTAATAACATCATCCTTAAAAGGAGTCATTATGTTATTTTTTTTTACATTTAAAACACTTATGTTTTACAAACCTTCTAAAAGCCGCTTTCTGACTGTCTCTTCAGGATGCGCTGTTTTATAGGAGGTTTTACTTTCGTGTCTCCGCTTTGACTTCAAATAAAATGTTCCTCTAAGGTTATATTTCTCCGTTTTTGTTGAGAATAATTGTTGTGCATTCTTGGGTAGCAGGTTATAGTTTGCTTTGTGCATAATTTTAGCTGTTTGCAAATGCACCAAATTGTTGAATTTCAATATCTGTGGTTTAATAAATAAAGGGTTTGTATGTTCTCTATATTCAACATTATCTATTATTTTAACCGATTGTTTTGTAACATGGTTAATGAGTGAAGTGCACATTTGTTGTTGTTTCCCCATATTTCTACACAACAACTTAGATATGGTAACACTAGCGAACAGTAAAGAATAAGAAAGTGATTTTTGGTCCAGAACGTATTTTTGCTTTATTCATTATTGACGTGTTTCGTGCTACCTTGTTGTATATTTTATATGAGGTTTCCAGTTCATTTTATCAACTATTATTAGACCCAAAAATGTGTTTTCTTTTACCTTTTCAATGTCTAATCCGCCTATTTGTATTTGTGTTTGACTTTCCCTTTTCCTTTCTACTGTTACCTAATAGGATTATTTTAGTTTTACTGAGATTCAAAGACAGTCTGTTTTTGTCAAACCATCTTTTCAATATGTTTATTTCTTCTATTATTATTTGGATCAGCTTCTGTGTGTTTTCTCTTTTACAAAACCCAGTTGTATTATCTGCAAATCTTACTCACCATAAATAAGTCCTTTGTAACTTTACAATCGGCAGCCACCTTGTAGTTTTTAGCGCTTCCATATGGAGTCGACTGACTGCATAAGCTAGAACTGTGCGTTACTTTATATAAGAAATGGCAACAGCAGAAGATGCATCTGCATGTACCAGCCAGTCTGCCTCATGACAATGGGATAGAGAAAACGAAGGAACAAATTGACTACAACGGCGGACCCACGCAAAGCTCTTCAGGTAAATCTGTTGTCTATCTGCTGATGTCTCAACTAGGAAAAATGGGCAAATTCCAAACAGCTCCTTTGAAGGAAGTGGGAAGAAAGGCAAGATTGTTTTATAAAACTTAATTGGATTTCATATTTCCGGAACATATCTCAAATACACAAAAACAGGCACAATAGGTAAGAACATTAAGTATTGCATAAAAGGTCCACTTTAAGTCACTTGCTTTTTTGGCTGCCCAATTGACGTTTGTTTCTTTCAGCTTGCTTCTCTGTCTCATTTATGCCGCTTTTTTTTTTTGTCTATCAACGATGTTGATGACATCCAAATACTCCCCATTTGATTGTAGAAAGTTGTCAATTTATGGCAGTGTTGAAGTAACATTGCTTTGTTCTCCTTTTGTTGTCAGCTTCCCTGGCATGCGGCCTGACTTGTCACAAATGTTTATGCGCTTGTACTTTTCCAAATCACCAATTTTACATAAAATTTTCTATAATATACAATCCTTTTCATCATTTTGCTTCATGTTAAATCATCCACGTCCTTCTCCTTTCACTGTAAGCAGAAGCCTCTTTATGCTCTTTCTGTTGGTCGTCGATGACTATAAAGTCTGGCTTTTTTTTTTTTTTTTTTTACAAGTTCTTAAGTTGTACCCAGAAGCCAAATACCCCTAACTTTTTGGGAGAAGTTATTGTTACAACATCATTGCAAACTAAATTTTACATTAAAGAGAGATACGGTCACCAAGTGGTGTTTAACGGGTGTTACTGGAATGAATAAATAGTGTAGTGCAGGCGTGTAGAGCTCTGTTTTATAGAGGGCCACATCACAGTTACGGTTGTCTTCAGAGGGCCGCTTTTAACAGTGAAAAATACAGTATAAATATACATTTGCATATATAAAACGTGTATAATTGTTTATTTTTTTACGTACACTGTACAAAACCATAATCTTTAAATTATACTGTACAAAACTGGCAGCTCAGTCGCCACAATATTACCGTAATATTTACAGATTTTTTTTTACAACATATTTTATTAAAAAATGTATGGAATTAAATGAGATGGAAAAACGGTACAGCAGTTTTTTTAACATAAAAATTCATGCACGTTTTTTTTATACTGTAAAATCTACGGTTGTTGTGTTTTATAGTGTATTATTACTCTGTAAGTGGATTTTACTGTAAAAAAATTTACTCTAAAAATTTTTACATGAACAGTTTGTTGGATTACCTAATTTGAAATCATACAGTAAATCAAGCAGATATTTTAATATTTATCTGTATTTGAACAATAACATTGTTTTGAAATGTACGATAATATATTTAGTTTTATTATTGGAGATGATTAAAGTGTAAATAAATGTAGTTGTACACAGTACATTTATTTTTGTAATGCAACTATGTAGAAAAGATAGGTACATTTATTTGCATATTATTTCCACGCTTTGAGTTTGACACCTGTTGTGTAGTCTACAAGCGTATCTGTTTATTAATTAATTGCAGCTCTATCATCACCTTAAAGAAAAATGACTGAACTTAATGTGAAATTACTTTTTGTGTTTTTAATGCTAAATTGTAAATATTCAGCTGCCCACTAGAGTAAAAAGTGAGACAACCAACACCGGTCTCCCCTGTGCTGTTCTCCTAACTTTTCTCTAATGTGTTAATACATCGCACTGTGAGGGTTAAAAGTAGACTTACCTCCATCTCATTTCGTCCCGTAGTGTGCGCCACTGGCAGTCGGCCATTTTTCATTCCTATTTGGGCAGGCTTTACACTTGACTTTTAACTGACTTTCTGCCATTTTTACTCAATCTTGGCAATGGCTGCTGTAAAGAATGTAGACAGCTCTTAAAAGCATGGCTGTGAAGCTGTATAATGATTCTACTAATTGTCTGTAGGAGGCCAAACACTTCCGTCTCGCTGGTTCTGATGCAGATGGAGTTTTGGACCAAGCTTTGACGAGTGTAAACGAAAGATTCCTCCTCAACGTGAAACCAACACCTTCTGTCACGCTGGCAATGTCAAGAGTCCCGAGTCCCCCTCCCCCGGCGGAAATGTCCAGTGGGCCAGTGGCTGAGAGCTGGTGCTACACGCAGGTAAAGTCACCATTCATCTGTTCATCAATTGTTTCACATATCAGACCCATCTAGACCAGGGGTGCCCAATAGGTGGATGGCGGGCTAATGGTCAATCACGAAGAGTGTGTCAGTTGATCACCAGTCAGGCATTAAAAAATAGACCTAACAATTAGCGATTAACAATCTTTACAATGTGTTAGGGTTGTCCTGATACCAGTAATTTGGTGCCAGTCCCAAAATGTTTATCGATAAGTTTCGATACTTTTCCAAATAAAGGGAACTATGGAAAAGTGTCAATTTTACCTTCATTTTCACAGAAAATCTTACAATTCAATAAACATATGTTTCCTATTGCACTAAAAATAACACTTTTAGAAGGTTAAAATATAAATTAAAGGGCATTAAAAACATTGTTTTTCTTGTTGCACCCAAATAACAATTTTCCATATTACATAAAGTCAGCCATAATCAAGAACTAAATTAGAATATAATAAAAAAACATATTAAAAGCTTCAAGATTTATGGTTGCCAATCCTGATCTGTACTTTAAGACGAATACAATTATTAATAAGTACTAAAAACAAAACTATGGATAAAACTACACAGATAAGACATAGAGTGGGTAAAACACACATTGTAAACAATACCGCCATTTTATAAGCAACATACCAATAATGGCTTAATTTAAACAGAAAATCTTACAATACATTAAACATGTTTCCTATTGCACCGAAAGAACAATCTTAGAAGGTTAAAATAAAAATTAAAAGGCATTAAACACATTGGGCTTTTCTTGTTACACTCAAAGAACAGTTTACAAGTGTATATATTACATATAGCTTGCCATAATCTAGGTCAGTTGTCCCCAACCACCGGCACAAGAAAAAAAACAAAAAAAAAACATTATTTTTTTTTCTAAATTATTAAATCAACATAAAAAATGCAATATATACATATCAATATAGATCAATACAGTCTGTAGGGAAACAGTCTCTAAGCACCCATGATTGTATTTCTTTATGAAACACAATCATGTGTGCCATAAGGGACACATGGGACAAATTTTCAAGCGTTGACTGGTCCCGAGCTACAAAAAGGTTGGGGATCACTGATCTAGGTTATTTACGTCAGAATAGAATAGAAAGCTCTATAGACGTTATGTTAAATGCTTCATGATTTATAGTTGCCACTCTTGGTATGTGTTTTAAGAAAAACACAACCATTAGTAAATACTAAAAACAATACTATGGATAAAACTACACAGATAAGAGATAGAGCAGGTAAAACACATTAACAATACCTCCATTTTACGCTCCACACACCCTCTTTATTAAGTAGTAAAATTGCAGTTTTTGCCATCCTTTCTCTCCACGTTGTTTCTGCTTGCTTGTATGCACTTTTGTGTGAGCGTTTTGTCACACTCAACATCATGCGCCTTGGCTCTGTACAACACCGGCACACAGCAACATGTGGATGAAAAAAAGTACCAGTGTTTTTCAAAGGCAGTTTAGTACCGTTTTTATTAATTTGTCCTGCAGTACTTTATTAGTACCGGTTTACCGTACAACCCTATTGGAGACGCATGATTAGCTTATGGCTGCTTGTCAGCCGTGGGACTAAAAATAAATAGTGTCAGCCCGGGGGTATCAGCAATAAAAGGCATTAACCGGCAATGGCAATCACCTACTTTTTCATTGCAACATCATTGCAACCGAGAGTATATAAATAAACCCTACCAATACACATTTCCTTATTGTTTGCTCATTTGTTGTTTGATACAACATAGTAACTGTTTGCAAATTCTATGTGAAAGTGAAAAAAGCCCAGTGTATGGTATCTAAATTGTCTTTCTACACGACTGCATTTGTCTTTTTGCTCTGCTTGCAGATCAAAGTCGTGAAGTTCTCGTACATGTGGACCATCAACAACTTCAGCTTTTGTCGCGAGGAGATGGGCGAGGTCATCAAGAGCTCCACTTTCTCTTCAGGAGCCAATGACAAGCTGAAGTGGTGAGTGGTCATTGGTGCTGCAGAGCCTAATAATATTCTGCTGGGTTAACACCTGCACCATGCGCCTTCTGCAGGTGTTTGCGCGTCAATCCTAAAGGCCTGGACGAGGAGAGCAAAGACTACCTGTCACTCTACCTGCTGCTGGTCAGCTGTCCGAAGGCCGAGGTCAGAGCCAAGTTCAAGTTCTCCATCCTCAACGCCAAGGGAGAGGAGACCAAAGCCATGGGTGAGTCAAATGGAGTCAGAACTTTAACATGGACCTATACTGTTCTGATCATCTGTATGTTCTGACAATATACAGAAAGCCAAAGGGCGTATCGCTTCGTGCAGGGTAAAGACTGGGGGTTTAAAAAGTTCATTCGAAGAGACTTCCTCCTAGATGAAGCCAACGGTCTTCTACCTGACGACAAGCTCACACTCTTCTGTGAGGTATGCCGATAACGATGCCATCTAAACATGATTTTGGTACTGGTAGTAATGCACAGGAGTGACACAGGATTTTGTAAATCCTTATACAAACAACTTTTATAAAAAACTAATGTGTAAATTATATTATATTTTAATATAAATGTAGACAGAACCATGTCACAACAGAAAGTAACCAGTTATTAACGGTAAATTAATGAGGAGATTAGTAATAGTATTGACAGATTCATACAAGAGAAAATGACAATATTTAGCAGCTAAATTAGGAGCCCTTGTAACCTCTTTTGAAATGGTTCTATTATCATTTACATGCCAAATATCATATTGTGAATTATATTGTTATCACAGCAGGCTGTGATATTTATCCGGATTTTGATTTTAGGACATATTACAAATCCCCAGACAGTATTATACAAATGAAACTTCGAAATTGTGTTTGTGTTTAAATGTTGCTTTGTTGCCGTTTCTTAGTTGCCTGTGTGTTGTTTTAGGTGAGTGTGGTGCAGGACTCAGTCAACATATCTGGCCAGAACACCATGAACATGGTAAAGGTTCCCGACTGCAGACTGGCTGACGAGCTCGGGGGCTTATGGGAGAACTCCCGCTTCACCGACTGTTCCTTGTGTGTGGCCGGCCAAGAGTTTCAGGCCCACAAAGCCATCCTGGCAGGTAGCAACATGACCTTTCTCTCTCCATGTTTATTCAGTCCTTAAGTCCCACAATTCCTTTATCATCTCTTTCCAGCACGCTCTCCTGTATTCAGCGCCATGTTTGAACATGAGATGGAGGAGAGCAAAAAGGTGAGTCGTAATCTTGCTATTGAGTTACAGTTTGCAAACATTTAAGGCACCCTTTCCATCACCACTTATCTTCCTTTATCAGAACCGCGTGGAAATCAATGACGTGGAACCTGAGGTGTTCAAAGAGATGATGTGCTTCATTTACACTGACAAAGCTCCCAACCTGGACAAGATGGCCGACGACCTGCTGGCTGCAGCTGACAAAGTAAGGTCCTTTCAATAGTGTATTTATTGTGTGTTGGCTATAGAGGTGGGACTTTTTGATTTTATAAAATGTTTTACTATTTATGTATCTTTAATTATTATATTGTTAACTAATTGTATATTATTGTTATATGATGTAATTGTATTTTATTGGATTACTAAGAAAATGTGAAATCCTTTTAAAAAAGGATTTAACACCACGGACTGTCCAGACAAATTTGCCATAGTCACTGTAAAATTGTCATCTATCAACTCATTCATATTTATGGCTGAAAGTGTGAATATTATTCGCTTCCTGGACTTATTCCTCTACTTTCTAATTTTCACTTTGGCTGGTTACACTCTGCTGTAACGTGTTCCCAGCCTGACTTTGAAGTGTACAAAGCATTACTCTTTTGTTGTTTCCATACTTTAGATTTAAGATAGTTTAGCGCCGCAACTAGCATAGCTTATCCACTCCTTATCCTTCAGTGTCTCTGTTACTTTACTTGCAAAAAAAATTTATATTTTGACATTTGTCTATTTGTCGATCAATTCGGAATTGTCTGCATTCCAAACATGTTTCATTGAAGACTCAATATTTTTCCCACATCTTGTTGGCCAAAATCCACACAGTTTAAAAGTACTTTTAGTTAGCACTGTTTTGTTTGCAGCTTTAATGCTACTGAAACGTTTAACCACTTTTTACATGTCGTGTACACTATAACTTTGCACTTATCTAACGTAAAATAAGCCATACATCACATTCAACAGCAAGAATAAAGAGTGGGACAGGAAGCCACAACACGTTATTAACACTAGCTTAGCCATGTGAGCTACAGTGCTAACCCTGCAATCAAATTTTAACAGTAACATCAGGCGAGGTCAGCGTATTCGCTGAAGAGCAAGACATGAATTAAACATCTCCCATGTTTGTTGCGGACTAAAAGGTGGTAGCAGAGCTTTATGTCAAGATGTATAGCAAAGCCTGTAACGCCATTGCAAAGTAAATTTTGTGTAATAGAGGATCTTTGGACTACAATAACAACTAGCACATGAATACTGATGAATCCGACATCCATTCACCCTCACATTCTCCCTCCTCAGTACGCTCTAGAAAGATTGAAGGTAATGTGCGAGGACGCGCTGTGCACCAGCCTGTCGGTGGAGAATGCAGCTGAGATCCTAATTCTGGCAGACCTGCACAGCGCCGACCAGCTTAAAACGCAGGCAGTCGACTTCATCAACTAGTGAGTACACACGCACACATACAGTAAATAACATGCACACACACAGAAAGGCACACTCTTCTCCCGAGTTGGGTCACACAGTGTCACCTCAGCTCGCTTTGTGTGTCTGTCACAGCCACTAATTACATTTTGTCCACACATGAAGCAACATGTAAGATATTGTCTTGTCGTAGCTTGCAGAGGCTAGAGTTCGGGGCAACCTGACTCCTGAGCTTGTGATAATGAGTCTCAGCGTGCACAGCCTCACACATTGTTTCCCTTCCTCAACCTGCACTGCTCGTCAAATGTCAACGGCAACATTATCTACTTATTTGTATTGGTTGAGTGAGAAACACTAATTTTAATTTCAAGCTCATTGATTCTCAGTAGCTTTATTTGTTTTTACTTTTTATGCAATTTTACACAGAAATGTAAGGAGAAGCAATTTATTTTTACATTTTCAAAATGTTTTACTGACGTCTGCGAGACAAAAACTTTAACCACAGTGTCTTTTGTTATTTTTCATGATTTCACTTACTAGCTAATGAGATTGCAAACAAAAACAAGAAATAAGATTTGGGGGAAAAAAAAATGCTTATTAATTTTAGAATACATCTAGGATTAATTTACAGATAAATGAAATATTATTATAAGCAATGACGATGGAAAAAAGTAATAAAAACATAGTACCTTTTTTTTCACAAAAACATTGCAATAGAAGTCATTTTTTATACTGTATGTAATTATATTTGTTGGAAACATAAACAATGACGGTAGTGGAAAAAATATTACACAATGTAAAAAAAATATATATATTTTTATTTTTCTTTTTCTTATTGTGTAATATTTTATTACAAAAATCAGTTTAAAAGGTTTTATCTACTAAAAATATATAATAATGATACTCTCCAAGTGTCGTCGCATGGCATGGATCTGTAATTTATTTTAATCAATTATCAATGCCTCCACTTTACTTTTGATCATCAATATAGACCTTGTAGATGCAGATTTTGTTATATAATCTTGGATTTGAGTTTAAAAGATTCTAGGTGGAAAGCAGTCAACTAAAAATACATAGATTTTGTAATTTAGTATAATTAACTCAAAATAAAGGAACTGCAACTTGCTCAAATTTATATTTTTAAAGCATAAACACCTCTGTCCAGTTCATGTTACCATTCGTGGTTTAAAACAATATGTGTCAATTAACTATATTATTCAGATTTCTCAAATAGTTTGGTTTTTGAAAAGTCGGACAATAACGCCTGCATGATGTGTTTGAAAACCAGATCTTTCGAGGGAGTGTGTGCGCTGAGCCAGTCTTAACGTGCAGGATATAACCTGTTAGCAGTTACCATTCAAGAAAAACGTAGGCAACAATTGTTATAAAGAGTAAACTTTTTATTTACTTCACTAATTAAAGAGCAGAACATTTTCAAGTGAATCAATGGTAGAAAAAGAGAAGGTAACATTTATGAGATGGAAAAAAATGAAGCAGGTTTATTACAGGGCAAATAATAAAGCGTACACAAACCTTGTCACACTGCATCTGTGCACTCTAAACTGATTAAAAATAATTCTGTATTCCACACAACTGGCAAGATAGTACAGAGCAATAGCAACCTTATTCCGGAACAGTATCTGCCGGGGCACGAAGGGTCTTTTCCTTCGGATTTAAAACTCATTCTATCAATCCACAGAGCCTTATAAATGAATGCTATCTAAGATCATTTATGTTGATGCTGTCTGCTATTTAACATCATCATAGCCATTAGATTCGTAATATTTGTAATCTGTGTCAATATTACAGCGGACAGCCCGTACCAGTTCTGGCTGGTGGTAACTTGTAAGGAGCCACAGTGGCGAGTGTGACTTCCGCACTAAAATTAAATACGTGCATGGACACTTTGTATTCAGGCTCAAAAATATGAAGTCCTGGATCATAATATTTCCAAAAGTAATTGTTTTTTGCTCTTACAAAGTTTGCTTGATTAGCATTGTTGTTGATGAGGAAGGGATCTGTGGTTACTCTTATACCACACAATTACGTGACTGGCTTCCTCATTATCTCTCAAAATGGCTTAAGGAATCTTCGTAAGATTGATACTATTTTAATTGTATGGTTTATGTAAATGGGTTATATATACTAGTATAGCGCTTTTCTACCTTCAAGGTACTCAAAGCGCTTTGACACTATTGCCACATTTACTTATTCACACGCTGTTGGCGGGAGCTGCCATGCAAGGCCCTAACCACGACCTATCAGGAGCAAGGGTGAAGTGTCTTGCTTAAGTTCACAACGGACGTGACGAGGTTGGTAGAAGGTGGGGATTGAACCAGGAATCCTCAGGGTGCTGGCACGGCCACTCTTCCATTTGCGCCACGCCATCCCCATATCAATTTATTCGCAAACTTTGGAAGTTTTTGGTGTCATAAAACAGATATGTACATATGATGATAGCCTAAATATAGAGGTAACGTGTTTTTCAACTCTACTGGTACTTAAAGCGCAAAAAAATATGACTAAAGTGGTGAGGCTGTACTTTCGTTTGCACTTCAAATATTTTGAAAATGTAGTTAAACATATTCATTATTAATTTGGTTCATTTATTTTAGCACAACATAATTGTACATGATTGTATTTTTCACCAGTTATTCATGAGTGCTTTCTTACGCAGTACCTAATTTTCTAATCAGCCTAAACTTAAGGTTTATGTGGTAAATAGATAATAATCTTTGTGATTAACATCTGGTTTCATATCACTTGACAAGGTTGTAAACTGTGAGTAGGTTAGATATAATTATTGAATATGATTAAATCAAGATTAAGATGACTAATCCAATGATAATATTTGAGAGGGCTCCAGGCTCCTCTATAGTGGTAAAGTTTGGTCCTGAGGTCTAAAAAGGTTGAAAATCCCTGGTTTGAAAAAACATATGTATTTTTTATTCTGCATGTTTTACAACTACTAATTATATTGAATACAAATTGTTCTTGGCTGTGGCTGTCTCGCACACACATACCCACCTGTACACTTTCAATGATAGCTAACGTTAGTTGCTAAACTTTTCCAAATGGCTATCATTAGCTGACAACCAACAAACAGCATGTGTATGATTTTTCTAGAGAGTTTTCTTCTATTTTGTATGCAACCTCTTGAATGGTGTAATTTATCTCCACTCTGTCCCTACTTCCCTCCTTCGCCCTCCAGCCACGCTGCAGAGGTTATGGAGACGGCAGGCTGGAAATCCATGGTCGCGTCTCATCCGCACCTGGTGGCCGAAGCGTACCGCTCGCTAGCGTCGGCACAGTGCCCTTTCCTCGGACCTCCGCGGAAGCGCCTCAAACAATCCTAATGGACTTACATGTCGTAAAAACACGCATCACTCAAATATACCCTGTTGCCCCCTCCCTAGGGTCCACAATATGGAAGACATTTCCCTTTTGCTGTTACCTACTACACTACCTACAGCCCTCTTCTGCCCCGCGATCCAGAACCTGCTGTATTTAGATGGAGGGAAGAGGGGGCTGGCTTGTGAAGTGGATATTTGTCGTTTACAGAATCGAAAAAGAAACAATGCACTTTTTCAACAGCAAGGTGGGACCTTGTGCTCTTTTCCCTCCCCCCATTCGTGAAAAATCCTTCAGGAGGAAGAACTTGGACACAAAAAAGGCACAGCTGGGAATGTGGAGGACAGACAAGGTCTTTAACAAATAGACATTCAAGGACAGGAGGGATTCAAGGACTGGGTAAAGGGCTAGGCAAATGCAGAAAAATCATGAAACTTATTTTCCCAAAGCAGTTTGGGAAACATTGCACTAAATAAATCCACAGATCTTTCCCTCCCCGCCACCGGAACAATCAAACAAAGTAGTAGGCTATTGCCTAATGGACTAACTGCAGACCTATTTGGACCACGCAGGACAAGCAAACCCTTTAAAGATGCTTTATCAGCGTGCACAACACACGTGTGTGTTCATACCGCTGCCTCAATTGTATCCGTTTTCATTTTGGAATAGAAAGAAAGTCCCAAACCACAACACAAATAACTGGGTGTTGTGTCTATTTGGGCCTTGAGAGCCAATCCATGGGGACTGCGGTCAAGAAAAAAATGTTCAGTCACGTGAGCTATAGTAGCATCTTTTTCCCCAAATACTTATTTTCCAAATTACATGAACTTTTGTTTGCAGGCGTGGCAGCTGCAAAGAACTTCAAATTAAATGAACACGTTTTATTGTTCAAATGAGACAGAATGTGAAAACAACAATAAAACCCCACACAAAATAAATGTATTAAAGAGGACCTATGATGATTCTAATCTACACTGAACACACTTCCTGGTGGTGTAGATGATAACTTTTGGACATGCTCAAAATTTCTCTACAGGCACTTTTATAACCTGCTTTCTGCAAACGGTTCTTGCGTGGAAGCCTTCGCTTTAGATTGCGAATAAAAACCACCCTCTCCAAAAGTATCAATTTATCTTTTGAAAATGTACACTGTATGAGTATATCTTGAGGACAAACATCACCGCAGCTTGGATTTTTTTCCCAGACATAGGCGAAAATAGACTTTATAAACAGTACATAGATCCACCGGTCATAATATTATGTACACCTTGTCAAGTCAATCGTTATTAATAATTTGCAGCACATTACAACAACTTTGGTTGACCACAGTGCTGTAAATAAACAACATATTTTCTTTCAGATAAATTATCATGAAAATAGATGTTTTCTGCAAGGTTTTACAATGCTAGCGTGTTGATGCAGACTTAATGTGCAGAGGCACCCATTTACTGTGTCTCACTGCATGCCACGATTTGATAAAAATAATACTTCTCTTTTGGTCACTGAAACAAAGTAATGTTGCGATTGGGCGGCCTTTTTCGTCTCTTTAGCGGCTAATCCAGTTTCATACTCGATTCATGGTGACAAAAACTGCCCCGTGTAAAATGTGGTGGACAATTAAACAACGAAGTATTTATTTTGTAAACGTCAGAGCAGGTTAGACTGCTGCAGATGAGAAGGAATAACACACAAGGCTCCTGTCAGCAAATTTTGGCAGTATATACTAGGTTGTCCATATAATTATGTCCGTCAATCTGTGACATCACAAATGGCCCATTTTTATATTAAAAAAAACAAACAATGCCTGAACCTTATGTTTGACACTTTGACATTGTTTAAGACGCGTATCCAAAATTGTGCCAACATTAGGGAGTCAGAAAAGGGGAGAATCATCATAGCTTCCTTTTAAAGTTATCTTTGTTCTTTGCAAGTGGGAGAAAATTCGTGATTTGGTTAGAAGGAGCCCTTGTCATTTCTTTTCTGTAGATATTGTCCGTTTATGAGAAGTGACACTTAGTTGTTGCCTTTTTTTGTTCCCAAAAGAATAAACCACAACTATTTTTTATTGAATGAAATGTGTCTTTTTTTTTAACTTTTCTTTTTACAAAAAAAAAAATTCAAATCTTGCCTTCAACCTGCTCAAACATATGTAGCTTGTGTGCGACTTCTTATAAAACAAATTTTCAGTACAGGTGGTCGTCGTGTTAAATAGGAATTCTATTCCTACAAGTGTGTATTTTACAATGTCAAATTTCACTTCACTTTTTATTTGAGGTTTGTTTGTTTTTTGGTGCGCTGCCCTTAGAAGAGTCTGCCTCATGCTAGAGACATTCATGGCATTTCGGAAAGTATTCACAACATGTTATGTTGCAGCCTGATTGCAAAATGGAATACATTAATTTTTGTCCTCAAAATTCTACACACCATACCACATAATGACAATTTGAATTTTTATTTATTTATGAAAATGTAATAAAAAATATACAAATTAATTGATTCCATTTTGGAATACAGCTGTAACATCACAAAATGTGGAAAAAGTTAAGTTCTGTAAATCCTTTCCGGATGCACTGTATTGGAGATTAAAAAGTCAACCAAAAACAACAGTGTAGGTGTAGTAGTAAACCGAACGATGCGTATTGTTCCGACGCACTCACAAAACAAGTTCTCCCTTGTTCTGTACAGTGTCAGTAATCTATAAGCATGAAATACTGTCGCACGGAATTTAAAATGAGGACCGCATTTTGCTAAGAATTAAAACACCATTAGCAGTACAGTCGTTCGCATTGTGCAATTGTACAAATGCAACAATTATGATTTATTTTTTTCTTAAATTTAGGGTTATGCCATTTTTGCAGGCACTTTGCATATATATATATTTGTTTACTTTATTAAATGTTTTTGATTGAATATAATGTGGTACAACATGTAACTTTGCCGCAAAGCTAAACTGAAAATACAAGTTTTAACCCAACAGTTATACACCAACCTGAGATCCAATATTGTATAAAAAAATTACTGCATTTACAAACATGATTGGTTTTAATGATTATTTAACTAAATTAAAGTATCAAAAACATTTGTGTTCATCTGCTTTTTGACTTTGAGGGGTTTTAGTTTGTTAAAATTTCAATCTAAATACAGATGTTAACCATTCAATTATTTATAGAATGGAACGCCCTTGGAACAGAACTCTGTGTGATGCCATTTGTAATTTTTTTTTTTTTTTTTAAATCTGTCTTTTCCTAACTACAAATGTGTGTCTTGTTACCATGCCGAACAACACTGTCAGAAAGGTACTACAAGTGAGACTTCTGTGAGTTGTTTTCCAGAAAGACCTGATGCACCATTGTAGGCGCTGCTTTAGAAAACATTGTGGATCCAAACCACCTTGACATGGTTCGGAGCTCCTCCAGGTGAGCAATCTCTGCATCTGCTCCTGACCACACCTCCCTGAGGGATCATAATTACATGACATCACTTTCTTGTTGCCTTCTGTCCAGTTGTTACCTACCAGGCAGTTAGATGTCTTATACTCTTGGATGGACAGCGCTTTGGCACTCGAGGTGGATCTCCATCATCTTCGCAGCCACACACGGCAAGTATATGGTTCCATTGTCCACATCACTTCAACCTCCACTGAGCCACATTTTTTAAGTCTGAGCAACGCATACTTTGTGATACAAAACACCATTTTCATTTCACAAAATGACAGAATGAAGAATTTTCACTACTGTAGATATTTAAAACTTACTCTCACACGAGCAAAAAAAAAAAAAAAAATAGATGTGATTGCCTCATCTAGTGGCCAGAAAGCTATACAACATATACTGGCTTCAGTCTGATTAAACTAATACTGTATTGTATGATACTTCAAGATTACGATAAAATAAAAATTACCTTGAAAAAATTAAATGCTCAATATACCCTTTTAAGTACCTTAGCTTGTGTTACTCTAAATTTGAGCAAAATGCGGGTAGTTTCTACGTTTCACCTGTAGATGGCAGCGGCATTACATGTATAATACAGGCTGTGCCACAGCATTTGGTACACCTGCTAATTCATACGGTACCAAGAGCTGAAACAAAAATTATGCCTCTACAAATAGAATAATATTATTATGTTTGTAAAATGTTATTAAAATAAAAACATAAAATGTTAATATTCCAGACAATGTGTTTATCAATGACCTTTTTTTTATTTGTATCTATTCTTGTGTTGATATTTGTTTTTAATTAATAATAAACAAATGGTATGTTTATTTTAACACATTTTTAAATCAATAATATATAATTTTTATTGATTTTTTTATTTTTTATTTATCTTTTTCATTTGTGTTTATATATTTTACTAAATCTCCAGTAGACATATATTATGCTATCTATTTTATATTTAAATGGTAAATGGGCTATACTTATATAGCGCTTTATAATTTTTACACGTTTTATTTTAATACCCTTTTCAATCAGTAATACATTACAATAGAATGCTATTTTTTAAAATTCTGTAGCCGCATTTGTTTTTTTATTTTAATAAGAAAATAGTAGTCCTAATGATTAGTATGTAGTAGACATAATATTGTAATATATTTAGTTTAGCACATTTAAAATAAATCATGTATTTTCATTGACATATTTATTATTAAAATTTTTTTAGAATTTGTATGCATATGCACCTCCGGAAGAACTTTGAACATGTCACGAGGGAGGTGCTGGACATTGAGTCCGAGTGGACCATGTTCCGCACCTCTATTGTCGAGGCGGCAGATCGGAGCTGTGGCCGCAAGGTAGTTGGTGCCTGTCGGGGCGGCAATCCTAAAACCCCTTGGTGGACACCGGCGGTGAGGGATGCCGTCAAGCTGAAGAAGGAGTCCTATCGGGTCCTTTTGGCTCATAGGACTCCGGAGGCAGTGGACAGGTACCGACAGGCGAAGCGGTGTGCAGCTTCAGCGGTCGCGGAGGCAAAAACTCGGACATGGGAAGAGTTCGGGGAAGCCATGGAAAACGACTTCCGGGTGGCTTCGAAGCGATTCTGGACCACCGTCCGCCGCCTCAGGAAGGGGAAGCAGTGCACTATCAACACCGTGTATGGTGCGGATGGTGTTCTGCTGACCTCGACTGCGGATGTTGTGGATAGGTGGAAGGAATACTTCGAAGACCTCCTCAATCCCACCAAAACGTCTTCCTATGAGGAAGCAGTGCCTGGGGAATCTGTGGTGGACTTTCCTATTTCTGGGGCTGAGGTCGCTGAGGTAGTTAAAAAGCTCCTCCGTGGCAAGGCCCCAGGGGTGGACGAGATCCGCCCGGAGTTCCTTAAGGCTCTGGATGCTGTGGGGCTGTCTTGGTTGACAAGACTTTGCAGCATCGCGTGGACATCGGGGGCGGTGCCTCTGGATTGGCAGACCGGGGTGGTGGTTCCTCTCTTTAAGAAGGGGGACCGGAGGGTGTGTTCCAACTATCGTGGGATCACACTCCTCAGCCTTCCCGGTAAGGTTTATTCAGGTGTACTGGAGAGGAGGCTACGTCGGATAGTCGAACCTCGGATTCAGGAGGAACAGTGTGGTTTTCGTCCTGGTCGTGGAACTGTGGACCAGCTCTATACTCTCGGCAGGGTTCTTGAGGGTGCATGGGAGTTTGCCCAACCAGTCTACATGTGCTTTGTGGACTTGGAGAAGGCATTCGACCGTGTCCCTCGGGAAGTCCTGTGGGGAGTGCTCAGAGAGTATGGGGTATCGGACTGTCTTATTGTGGCGGTCCGCTCCCTGTATGATCAGTGCCAGAGCTTGGTTCGCATTGCCGGCAGTAAGTCGAACACATTTCCAGTGAGGGTTGGACTCCGCCAAGGCTGTCCTTTGTCACCGATTCTGTTCATAACTTTTATGGACAGAATTTCTAGGCGCAGTCAAGGCGTTGAGGGGTTACGGTTTGGTGACCGCAGGATTAGGTCTCTGCTTTTTGCAGATGATGTGGTCCTGATGGCTTCATCTGACCGGGATCTTCAGCTCTCGCTGGATCGGTTCGCAGCCGAGTGTGAAGCGACCGGAATGAGAATCAGCACCTGCAAGTCCGAGTCCATGGTTCTCGCCCGGAAAAGGGTGGAGTGCCATCTCCGGGTTGGGGAGGAGACCCTGCCCCAAGTGGAGGAGTTCAAGTACTTAGGAGTCTTGTTCACGAGTGAGGGAAGAGTGGATCGTGAGATCGACAGGCGGATCGGTGCGGCGTCTTCAGTAATGCGGACGTTGTACCGATCCGTTGTGGTGAAGAAGGAGCTGAGCCGGAAGGCAAAGCTCTCAATTTACCGGTCGATCTACGTTCCCATCCTCACCTATGGTCATGAGCTTTGGGTCATGACCGAAAGGATAAGATCACGGGTACAAGCGGCCGAAATGAGTTTCCTCCGCAGTGTGGCGGGGCTCTCCCTTAGAGATAGGGTGAGAAGCTCTGCCATCCGGGAGGAACTCAAAGTAAAGCCGCTGCTCCTCCACATCGAGAGGAGCCAGATGAGGTGGTTCGGGCATCTGGTCAGGATGCCATCCGAACGCCTCCCTAGGAAGGTGTTTAGGGCACGTCCAACCGGTAGGAGGCCACGGGGAAGACCCAGGACACGTTGGGAAGACTATGTCTCCCGGCTGGCCTGGGAACGCCTCGGGATCCCCCGGGAAGAGCTAGACGAAGTGGCTGGGGAGAGGGAAGTCTGGGTTTCCCTGCTTAGGCTGTTGCCCCCGCGACCCGACCTCGGATAAGCGGAAGATGATGGATGGATGGATGCATATATACGTTTTTGGTTTTTTTTCATTTACAAGAAAATACGACGCAGGTGGTCATAATGTTGCAGAGTAAGTAGACATATTACATATATTAGGACCCTCTTCAAAACAAGATGCTGCATCTCAAGGGACTATCCTGAATGAAGTGCAATGTGTATGTATATTTTGGTCTATATTTGATCATATTTTCGTGTGCGACACATTTTACAATCAATAACATTATTGTTTAAGTATTTATCATTTGTATGTTTTATTTGTATACTATTTAATGAGTTGTATTCACACTGTTTCTATCTTATTTTACTTTCCAAGAAAATAAGGAAGTGCTGACACTAGAAGTGTGACTTGAATCTTCTCTCTTGCCAAACGCTCAGCACTGAACAAGCCAAGTGCAAACAGTTAAACAGGATAGTTCTCATTTAACATGAAACGAGCTGTCGGCAATGAAAAGGCTCATGTTTCTCTCCTTTTATCCCCAACTTCCATTGTGGTTCCGTTTGTGGCCCTTGACAGTGATGAATCTTGTGTCTTCTCATTGTGGAGGGAATTTATCAATGTCAGTTAATGTGTGAGAGCTACAGTAGAAATCACACACACACACACACACACACACACACACACACACACACACACACACACGTACATGTAACATTGCAATTTGTCTTTTGGGGTCATGGAACAGGAGAGGCCTTCAAAGTAGAACAGTATGTCCAACACTGTCGACACATGAACTTGAGTTGCAGTACAAGTGGATATGATCCTCCCTCTTCTTATTGTTGCTGTTTTAACAGTCTACTGCTACATAAATAATATGCTACATAAATAATATACATCATGTCCTAAATTAGCTGTTATTTATAACGTATCTACAAAACCGGTGAATTTGGCATGTAGTGTAAATATAAATAAAAACATAATACACTGATTTGCAAATCCTTTTCAACCTATATTCAATTGAATAGACTGCAAAAACAAGATATTTAATGTTCAAACTGAGAAACTTATATTTTTCTGGCAAATACTCATTAACTTTGAATTTAATGGCAGCAACACATTGCAAACAAGTTGGCACAGGGGCATTTTTACCACTGTGTTGCATGGCCTTTCCTTTTAACAACACTCAGTAAACGTTTGGGAACTGAGGAGACCAATGTTTGAAGCTTTTCAGGTGGAATTTTTCCCCATTCTTTCTTGATGTACACCTTAAGTTGTTCAACAGTCCAAGGTCTCTGTTGTGGTATTTTAGGCTTCATATTGCACCACACCATTTCAATGGGAGACTGGTCTGGACTACAGGCAGGCCAGTCTAGTACCCGCACTCTTTTACCTGTTGCTGAAATAAGCAGGGGCGTCCATGATAACGTTGCTGTGATGGCAACATATTTTGCTCCAAAACCTGTATGTACCTTTCAGCATTAATGGTGCCTTCACAGATGTGAAAGTTACCCAAGCCTTGGGCACTAATACACCCACATACCATCACAGATGCTGGCTTTTGAACTTTGTGCTTAGAACAATCTGGATGGTAATTTTTGTCTTTGTTCCAGAGGACACGACGTCCACAGTTTCTAAAAACAATTTGAAATGTGGACTCGTCAGACCACAGAACACTTCTCCGCTTTGCATCAGTCCGTCTAAGATGTGGTCGGACCCAGCGACGCCTGCGGCGTATCTGGGTATTATTGATGAATGGCTTTGGCTTTGCATAGTAGAGTTTTAACTTTCACTTACAGATGTAGCGACAAACTTTAGTTAATGACAGTGCTTTTCTGAAGTGTTCCTGAGCCCATGTGGTGATATCCTTTACACGCTTAAGTCTGTTTTTGATGCAGTACTGCTTGGAGGATTAAAGGTCACGAGCATTCAATGTTGGTTTTTAGGCTTGCTGCTTACCTGCAGTGATTTTTCCACATTCTCTAAAACTTTTGATGATATTATGGACCGTAAAAGGAGAAATCCCTAAATTCCTTTTAAAAGCTGATTCAGAAATGTTGTTCTTAAACTGTTCGCTCACGCATTTGTTCACAGAGTGGTGACCCTCGCCCCATGATTGTTTGTGAATGACTGAGCATTTCATGGAAGCTGCTTGTATACCCAATCATGGCACCCATCTGTTCCCAATTAGCCTGTTCATCTGTGGGATGTTCCAAATAAATGTTGCTCTTTTTTGCCACTTGTGCCAGCTTTTTTGAACCATGTTGCAGGCATCAAATTCCAAATGAGCTGATATTTTCAAAAAATAACAAAGTTGCTCAGTTCGAACGTTAAGTGTCTTGTCTTTGCAGTCTATTCAATTGAATGTATGTTGAAAAGGATTTGCACATCATTGTATTCTGTTTTTATTTACGATTTACACAACGTGCCAACTTCACTTTTTTGTAAGTTCAAATGTGCCTTCTTGTTTTCTTATACAATTGGATGAATTAATCTAGATTTTCATCAAATTAGGTCCACCCACATTATTTGTCCTCCTTTTTATTAAAGCTGATGATGGTGCTTCAGAGAAGATGGAGGACCACGCAAAAAGCTTAAAAACAGGAGCAGGAGGGAAGTGGAGGAGGTGGCTGCTACACAAAGCAATGGTGAGTGACGGCTTGTAGACTTTTACAATATGCTTTTTGATTGATGGATGTTTTTTTTCTTCAGTGGATTTGAAGATTTTTACCGTGTATAAATCCAAAACATTGTTCTTGCACTCACTGTTGTTTTCATCAACATTTTAGTGCCTATATGGCTGATTAACTGTAGGAAAAATCATATTGAGATACTCCCATTTACTGTGACCTTTATTTTTATTCTTACATTTTTAAAGTACCAAATATACTGTATTTTTCAGACTATAAGCCCCTACTTTTTCCTGTGCTTTTTTAACCTTGCGGCTTATACAAAGGTGCGGCTAATCTATGGATTTTCCTTTGCCAACGGCCACAGTGTTTAAGATACAACAAACTTACATTGTAGTAACACAAAACACAGGGACTGAAATGGTGTGTCATTTTTTGTGCTATGGCGCCATCTTTTTTTATCGAGTTCACTCACTGCAGGTGTTGCCAGTTAAAAGTCTACAGTATTTCCTTCTGTTTTCTGTCTTGAACCGGAAGTAAAAGTGCCATTCCATCTACTAGTCATCCACAGCGTTCTAGTCTTATGGTTCCTTCATTCATCAATCCAAGTAACGTTTGTTAGTTTTACAATATAACTAAAACAATTCGTACCTACTACACCGTCACATGTTTGATAGTAGTGTTTTCATGCATATTTGCACATGCTATCCTAATGTAATCAAGCTTACGCCATTAGCATTAGCTAATATACTAACATGTTCACAAGTGTAAGCGTTAGTATTATTAACTTACAATTACCTTTTTGTATTGTTTTATTTTCACAAATTCCTCAGTAAAGTCACAAAAACGTCAACGTGGAGTTGTTGAATCTGGATAGCTGTAAAAAAGATAGCTTGCACTGCTAGTAAGTAAGTAAAGTACCAATAATTGCCACACACACACTAGGTGTGGCGAAATTATTCTCTGCATTTGACCCATCACCCTTGATCACCCCCTGGGAGGTAAGGGGAGCAGTGAGCAGCAGTTGTGGCCATGCTCGGGAATCTTTTTTGGTGATTAAACCCTTAATTCCTACCCTTGATGCTGAGTACAAAGCAGGAAGGTAATGGGTCCCATTTTTATAGTCTTTGCAGTGTCACAGGCACCATTTAGAAATATAAAACGTATTTAAATAAACATTTACAAAATCTTTCCGTGTAACTAAGTCATTTCCCAACATAAAATCTGTGGCTTATTGACATGCGGGGGAAAATAATTACTTCAAAAATTTAGTGGGTACGGCTTACATATTGGTAGCTCTAAAGTCCCAAAAATACGGTAGTTCCTTGCCTTATACAATTAAATAAGTGTTTTACTATCCAAACACTAATAGAATCAAAAGGGGCCCCAGGACGCAGGCTAACGCCACACCGTAAGCACGGTATTGTTAATTCTATTATACAACATTCTTCATTTACATACAATACCTTTTTAAGATAACTTCTTTAAACCTGATTATGGCAGGAATTAGTGGACCTAGTGGGTTTTTTTGATGGACAGCAACCCTCCTTCCCCTCCATATGGTCCTCGCCCCCTCACGCCCCTTCTTTGTCGCTGTTTATTGACGAGCTTCCCCTTCCTGTTTGCGGTACTAAGAGGCTGAAATTAGATCTGCATCGGCGAGGATCACAGATAAATCGGGCAGCAGATCGGTCCTAACTCAATCTGGAGGATGAGGAGGAAGGGGGTGGTGGTTTTTGATCCACTCCACGAGGACGGCGGACGCATGGATGACTTGTTAAATTCAGTGAACAATCAACATGAGACGAGTGAATAAGGTGCTGCATACGATGAAAAGTTCCATACAAGAAATGGAGTGCAGCGCTACCCGTATGATGTAAATCGGCCACGCCCCTTTTTAGTCCTGGGGGGAGGATCCCGATCTTTTAACCGTCCCGCTTTGAACTGAAGCCAGTCCCTGACAGTTGATACGGTGGCTGAACATGACACTCTTCACATCGCTGTCACTGCACAAATCTGGAGCAGATTAAGAAGACAAAAATGGTTATGGGAATCAACGTTGTGCTCCCTTCTTGGTTCAAATCTTTCCGGGAAGTCATGTCCCATTAATGGGAAGAACTAACCGTCAGGGTTAGCAAGTTCCTCCGTCACGTTTAGGTATGAACCATCACTTAAAGGGGTCATATTATGATTTTCTACATTTAAGACATTTCCTTGTGGTCTACATAGCGTGTAACCCTGGTGCTTTGGTCAAAATTGTGCAACAGGGTTCTTCACTCTGCATCGCTCTCAGTGAATACACAGTGACCGCTGGTTTACACAAACAGAAAGCACGGACAAAGCCTCGCGAGTCGCTACTCTCTATTGACAAGCACTGCGAGGTAGCACAAATTAGAAGCAGAAAAGCCAAAAGTTGTTTGGGGAATAATTCTGCTTCTAACTAGTGAGCAAGATGAGTCCATCCTTACGAACAAAACAGTGGTTTGAAAGTGACGCAACAGTAAAAACATCGAAATAAACCACCTGGCCTAGTTTTTCCAACTAGGGAAAAAAAACTTCCCTTCGAGCTATTCTGTATCAATGGAAGTGCATTTTTATTGTTTATTTACCTTTTTAGTATAATTCAAAGTTATTGACCTTCCAATTACAATGGTTAAAATAACATTATTATTATTATTATTAATTCATGCTTAATTTGGTCTCAAATTAATGCTGACAATAATATTGTATAATTTGTGGGAAAAACAATAGAAAAAAATGTCATGTCCCTTACACTTTGCCTCTGACCAAGCAGGCTTCACTACACCTCTTAAAATAAAGGTCAGCCTAGTTAAAAGTGTCAATCAGCGGCAGATGTGGGATTCTTTAGTTTTTCTTCATTTGATAGGCAGAGTGAGCATGAATTTTCTGTTAAATGTGAATGTAATGTTAACAATATGCTCAGGCTTGTCCCAAACGGGACAAGCGGCAGAAAATATATATATACGTGTGTGTGTGTGTGTGTGTGTGTGTGTGTGTGTGTGTGTGTGTGTGTGTGTGTGTGCATATATATATATATATATATATATATATATATATATACATACATACATACATACATACATACACACATGCACACACACATGTAAATATATGCATAGAAAATATATGTGTATATATATATATACGTGTGTGTGTATTAGGGGTGTAAAGGTACGCGTATTTGTATTGAACCGATTCGGTACGGGGGTTTTGGTTCAGTTCGGAGGTATACCGAACGACATGGACATATTAAGTAGCGCACGTTTTGTAAACAATGCACACCGAGGCACTAGTGGTGCAACGGATCAACATTGATCCGTGATCCGTTCGGATAAATATCTTTGGTTCGGCACACACGTGATCCGTGGTCTGATTTATGAAGAAAAATTTAAAAAAGTTTTTCGCACAGCGTGGTAATGGCGGGCGGAGTAACGGAGGAATTTGAACGCCCCTTGCCATTTAATCGGTGTGTTTATAGGTGCAGACTCCATTGCGCAAAACGAGGGTTTCAAACACATGCTGAAAGTGCTTCAGCCACATTACGACATCCCGTCACGCACCAACTTCAACGATAAGATTGTGCCAGATTTTTATGAGCAAGAGAAGAAACAAGTTGTGGACGAACTATCCCGAGCGTCATCTGTTGCGCTCACGACAGAAGGGTGGAGGTCCAGGGGAACTATGTGACCATAAGTGCAAGGGTGGAGGTCCAGGGGAACTATGTGACCATAAGTGCAAGGGTAGAGGTCCAGGGGAACTATGTGACCATAAGTGCAAGGGTGGAGGTCCAGGGGAACTATGTGACCATAAGTGCAAGGGTGGAGGTCCAGGGGAACTATGTGACCATAAGTGCAAGGGTGGAGGTCCAGGGGAACTATGTGACCATAAGTGCAAGGGTAGAGGTCCAGGGGAACTATGTGACCATAAGTGCAAGGGTGGAGGTCCAGGGGAACTATGTGACCATAAGTGCAAGGGTGGAGGTCCAGGGGAACTATGTGACCATAAGTGCAAGGGTGGAGGTC